>NC_039271.1:5577146-5642146 GCF_003368295.1 Carassius auratus | reverse complement strand
CAGACAGAGATACTTAACCTCCAGCAACACGATGCAAAGCTCTAAGGTGGGTTGTGGTGACCTCTGACCTCTCGGTGAACTCTACAGAGTGGCAGTGAGTGAATACGTTTTTTAATTGTGCCAAATGATAAATCTCAACACAATGAGTGACAGCGCCGTCTTGTGGACAGAAGAGACGCAGAATGATTTATAGTTTGTGTGAAGCGATAATAAATACGTGTTCTGAGTTTGTCACACCACACAGACCAAACCCAGTCAAATTTAGATGATTAAAAAGTCTGCCAAGTAAATCAAATAAGGTATCAAACTTTTGTGTTTTATTTTATTTTTATTATCAATGATGATCATCATTAACATTAACTTTTTTTTTTTTTTTTTTTTTGCTATTACTGTCACAATGCAAAAACTAAAAATTCCAGGAAAAGCTTTATTTTTAAAACAAATATGTAAAAATATATATATTTTTTGTTAATATGTTATTTTTATTATTTTGCGTAAAGAACTTTTTGCATTATAATTAAATGAGAATTATATGCAGGTAATAATCATAGTAATAATAAATATTGTATATAATAGGTATGGGTAATATATATATATATATATATATATATATATATATATATATATATATATATATATATATATATATATATATATATATATATATATATATATATATATATATATATACGTATATATTTGAAAATAAATATAATTATAATATAATATAATTATATAATTATAATATAATATAATTATATAATTAATAATAATAAATTATTAGGGGAAGAACTGGATTTGATCTCTGCAGTCATGAGGAAAAAAAACACCAAAAATTATTTATTGTTTGTTTATTATTAAGTTGTTAACATTATTTTGTAGGAGGAAAATGTTTATATTGTTTTTTTGCATTGTTTAGATTTTTTTTTTTTTTTACATTTTAACTTTAAAGATGTTTAAAGCATGTTTTCAAAAATAAAATTCCTATTTAATATTATTTTATTTTTGTTTCATTGCAATTATTGAAAATTTGGGGAATGGAATAACTGAAGCAATATAAAATGTATTAATTAATTAATTATTTAGTTAACTTACCAGTTTCTTTTTTAATATTTTAATGTTTTAATATTAATATTTAAAATAATAACAATAATAAGGATAATATAATTAGAAGATATACATAAATATATAATATATAAATAAAATAGTTGTTATTATATTATTTCATATTAATTTATAATAATAATTATTATTATAATAATAAGTTTTAAAATTATTTTAAAATGTATTTATTTCAATTATATAATTTATTTAAAATATAATTATCATGTATTATTTCTTTAAAATTATAATTTAAAATAACAATAATTATTATTATTATTTATATATAAGTAAATTATGACATTAAATATATTATTAATTGTAATCAAATTTTAAATAAAGTAAAACCAAAATACATTCGATATTGTACTATAATTATACATTTGAAAAATATAATATTCGAATTTATTTGAATTTAAATTAATATTTACAATAACACATTTTAAGAAAAACAAATATGACTTTTTGTGAAAGGGGATATTATTATGGAATGTTTTAAACAATAATTGTACTTTCAATTCATAGACTCGGTTAATTAGTGCTGTTAATTGAGTTGTTTCATTTTTCCTCCACGCCACTAGGCGGTAAGACTCACGCTGTTCGCACATGACGAGTGGACGCAGCGTCTGACGTCACTGCCCACAGCAGCAATGGCGGCTCCCACAGAATCCACGAGTGAAACGCTAACAAACAAAAATCAGAAAAAAGGGCAAAAACACAGGTACAGTTACACTTACAAACCATCATATATGCGAAATGTAATCCTCAGGGATCAACAATATCCGTGTTATTGACTTCAAACGAGTTTATGTTTATGTTTGACGCCGTTGTTATGTTTCTTTTAGCAACAATGCTGCAGTTTTGTTTTACAATCTTTTAGAAATTACTTGATTGTGCATTTGTTAAATTGTCCAATTCTCCAAAACACACATGAGTACTAAAATATTAACAGATCATTATAATACAGTATTTAATTGGTACATACTTAGTAGATTTTAGTAATCACACACAGATGGTGAAGCTCAGGTTGAGAGGATTGTCTTATGTGTAACACTGCAACTCATTTCAGATCAAGCCTAACTAAACTCTGTTTTTTTTGTATTAAACAGATGATGCTGAGCTGCAGACGGTTCCAGATGGCTGGAAGGAGCCTAAGTTCACTCGGGTGGACAATCCCAAAGGTCTTCTGGAGGAGAGCAGCTTCGCCACGCTATTCCCCAAATACAGAGAGGTGTATCTGAAGGAGTGCTGGCCGCTGGTGCAGAAGGCTCTGGGAGACGTCGTGAGTGTGCTCAAACTCAAACTGCTTTCTGAACGCTCACCAGCTCTTTGAATTGGTTTTGTGTGATCTCTTTGAATCTGTGCTATGAATCTAGTTCATCAACGCCACACTGGACCTGATTGAAGGCAGCATGACGGTGCACACGACGAAGAAAACATTCGACCCCTACGCCATCCTCCGAGGGAGGGATCTCATCAAGTTACTGGCGAGAAGTGTGCCTTTTGAACAGGTGTGGGCTAACGTCAGTGTTCATGTTTTATAGAAATGAACGAGTTCAGTTATAATTAAATATTTTACTTCATTCATCGTTAAAATACATTTATAAAAAAATTTTTTTTATTATAAATACAAAATATAATACATATATATATATATATATATATATATATATATATATATATATATATATATATATATACATTAATTTATATATATATATATATATATATATATATATATATATATATACATGAATTTTATATATGAATTATTAAATCATACATTTTATTAAAATGCCAATAATGTTCAAAAAAACATATTATTGTTTTTTTTTCATTGTACATAAAATACATGTATTCAAAAATAGATGTAAAAATGTCTAATATGATTTTATATATATATATATATATATATATATATATATATATATATATATATATATATATATATATATATATATAAATGAATTTAAATATGAATTGTTAAATCATATCAATGTAATTAAAATACCAATTATATATATATCATTTTATATTTTTTTAAGTGGAAGATTCAGCTTTGCATCACAGGAATAAATTACATTTTACAATATATAGTTAAATAATAAACTGCTATTTTACATTTTAATTATATTTAATAAAAACATTTTTTTTTACTGTGTTTTATTTTTATTAAATAAATTCAGCTTTTTTGAACATAAGAGAATTCTTAAAAAAAAAAATCTGAATTATTCAAAATTTCTGACTGGTAAATTCAGCCTCAAATCTCCTGTTAAACTCTTTTATTGACTTCAGGCTGTGAGGATACTAGAAGACGACGTGGCATGTGACATCATTAAGATTGGGACGCTTGTCCGCAACCGCGAGCGTTTTGTGAAGAGACGACAGCGACTGATCGGCCCCAAGGGCTCCACGCTGAAGGTGAGCAAAGACGGCCTTCGCTCTTATTATAATCTACTTCTTATTGTGTTTTAATCACATGCAGTGAAGCTCAAAAATTATGATGTGTACATAACATAAGAATTTAATCATATATCATATTTTATAATTGTAGTGATTTCTAAAAATATGTATTTTTTTTATTTATTTCTAAAGAGTAAAAAGTAATTGATAAAACTAAAAAAAGGCACATTTAAACATTTAGACTTTGGGTCTATAGAGGATTTTTTTTTTGCTGTTAAGAGATGAAGAAAGTTGTTTTAATGTTTGATGGCTCAGATTGTGATTTGATTTAGTTTTATATGTCAGGTGTGTCTTCATTTATTGATTATGTATTAGCTATTAGTTATTATTTTGAGTATGTATTTAATTCAATTAATGAATATTGTATCATATAAAATCTCAATATAATTTATATTTTTTATATCAAAGCATTAAAAATTTAGTTTGCAGTTGTTACTTTTTTTTCTGGAATAAACTAATAATATTATTCAGCAAGGATGTATTCAATTTATTAAAAGTGACGGTAAAGACAAACATTTTTAACTTATAAATTGTAAATAAAACTATAATTTACAGTTTTTTTTTATTTATAAACTAAAACGTAATAAATTCTAATAAAAGAAACTAAAAACTAATAAATTTCACTGATGGACTTTAGGTTTCTAGAGAGATTTTATTATTTTCTCTCATTTTGGAGAAGCTCTGTTGATGTTTATGGTGTGTTTTGAGTTAGTTTCATTGCCTTCTGAGCTTGTCATGTGATGCTGTGATTAAATGTGATCTCTTCCACATTGTTTCAGGCTCTGGAGCTGCTGACCAGCTGTTATGTGATGGTTCAGGGAAACACGGTTTCTGCTCTCGGCCCGTACAGCGGGCTCAAGGAGGTGATGCCTTTAGCTGCTCGATGCCTTTAATAATCCAAACCCTGAATAATAATGAATGATGTAGAGGAATGAGCTGCTGTTTCTCGCTTGTTTCTGCAGGTACGGAAAGTTGTGTTGGACACAATGAAGAATATTCACCCCATTTACAACATAAAGGTACATAATGCTGTTGAAAATAAGACTAATTGAACATTATACGAACAGCGCGCTTTACTGTAAATCAAGAGGATGAGGTGTAATAGAGTCATTCTGTGTTAACGAACCACATTTCAGAAGCTTCCCATCGGTCAACGTTTTTATTTTTTGGAGGAATTCAAATATTAAACGTCATAATGCATATTAAAGTGGGTAATCCAATATTTTTGAGATCTGGAGCCAAATAACAGTCAAGTCAAACTGGCTTGAGAACGATTGCAGCAGCATTGCTCGTAAGTTTTTTAGAAAAATCTGTTGACTTTAGCAATCTGTGTTGCATTATACGGTGACCGTTCAGAAATGGGGAAAGAGCACTTCAGGCTTTTTTTTTTTTCCATGGCTGAAACTCAAGAGCCTGTGCATGCCTGAAACTCGGAAGTGTGCGTGCCTGAAACTCGGAAGTGTGCATGCCTGAAACCCGGAAGTGTGCGTGCCTGAAACCCGGAAGTGTGCGTGCCTGAAACCCGGAAGTGTGCATGCCTGAAACTCAAGGGCCTGTGCGTGCCTGAAACTCGGAAGTGTGCGTGCCTGAAACCCGGAAGTGTGCATGCCTGAAACTCGGAAGTGTGCGTGCCTGAAACCCGGAAGTGTGCATGCCTGAAACTCGGAAGTGTGCGTGCCTGAAACTCGGAAGTGTGCGTGCCTGAAACCCGGAAGTGTGCATGCCTGAAACTTGGAAGTGTGCATGCCTGAAACTTGGAAGTGTGCGTGCCTGAAACTCGGAAGTGTGCATGCCTGAAACTCGGAAGTGTGCATGCCTGAAACTCGGAAGTGTGCATGCCTGAAACTCGGAAGTGTGCGTGCCTGAAACTCGGAAGTGTGCGTGCCTGAAACTCGGAAGTGTGCGTGCCTGAAACTCGGAAGTGTGCGTGCCTGAAACTCGGAAGTGTGCGTGCCTGAAACTCGGAAGTGTGCGTGCCTGAAACTCGGAAGTGTGCGTGCCTGAAACTCGGAAGTGTGCGTGCCTGAAACTCGGATGTGTGCGTGCCTGAAACTCGGATGTGTGCGTGCCTGAAACTCGGAAGTGTGCGTGCCTGAAACTCGGAAGTGTGCGTGCCTGAAACTCGGAAGTGTGCGTGCCTGAAACTCGGAAGTGTGCGTGCCTGAAACTCGGAAGTGTGCATGCCTGAAACTCGGAAGTGTGCATGCCTGAAACTTGGAAGTGTGCATGCCTGAAACTCGGAAGTGTGCATGCAAGAAACTCGGAAGTGTGCATGCCTGAAACTTGGAAGTGTGCATGCCTGAAACTTGGAAGTGTGCATGCCTGAAACTCGGAAGTGTGCATGCCTGAAACTCGGAAGTGTGCATGCCTGAAACTCGGAAGTGTGCATGCCTGAAACTCGGAAGTGTGCATGCCTGAAACTCGGAAGTGTGCATGCAAGAAACTCGGAAGTGTGCATGCCTGAAACTCGGAAGTGTGCATGCCTGAAACTTGGAAGTGTGCATGCCTGAAACTCGGAAGTGTGCATGCCTGAAACTTGGAAGTGTGCATGCCTGAAACTTGGAAGTGTGCATGCCTGAAACTCGGAAGTGTGCATGCAAGAAACTCGGAAGTGTGCATGCCTGAAACTTGGAAGTGTGCATGCCTGAAACTTGGAAGTGTGCATGCCTGAAACTCGGAAGTGTGCATGCCTGAAACTTGGAAGTGTGCGTGCCTGAAACCCGGAAGTGTGCATGCCTGAAACTTGGAAGTGTGCGTGCCTGAAACCCGGAAGTGTGCATGCCTGAAACTTGGAAGTGTGCGGGCCTGAAACTCGGAAGTGTGCGTGCCTGAAATTCAAGGGCCTGTGCATGCCTGAGACTCAAGAAGTATTAAAGATATCTTGCTGTCCTTTTGTATTTTCTTTCTTCGGGTATCTTAATTTTTTAGGACCTCTAACATTAATTTCCAGAGATGCATGGATTTCAGTATTGCTCCTTGAGTGAATTATACACATTATCAGTGGTCAAAAACCAAATGTGGGTCACTTTGCATATGCATGATATTTAGTTTGTATTGTAGATGGTTAATTGTGTGTGTGATTCGATCTCTTTCTAGACGTTGATGATCAAGCGGGAGCTGGCGAGCGACCCCGAGCTGCGCACGCAGAGCTGGGAGAGATTCCTGCCCAACTTCAGACACAAGAGTCTCTCCAAACGCAAGCAGCCCAAGAAGAAGAAGGTGAAGAAGGAGTACACACCGTTCCCTCCGCCGCAGCCTGAGAGCAAGGTACGAGTCACAGATCAAGTGCTTTATGGGGATCTGACCCCATAGACACACTGGAGAATATCATAAAAGATATAGATCGAATGTACATAGTTATTTAGCCAATAAAAAATTTTAAAAAATTTTTTTTTATGATGCATATTTAATGTGCAAAATTCAATACAAGAGAAACATTCATTAAAATATTAGTCAGGTGTCCAAAAAAAATTAAATTAAGTAAAATGTTAAAATAACATTTAATATCAAGTCTATAACTATAAGTAATTTATATAATTATAATTTTTTTTTTAATTCATATATTAAATAATCACATTTAATAATATACAATTTTACAGTAAATTGATTCTATTTTAAGGACATCCCTTGATATGTAAATTACAAAAACAAGCAGGTATTTTAAAATAAATTAATTAATAGTTTTAAGTCATTGCTCGTGTGTAATATTTTTCCGCACTGATTAATATTCATAAATTAAGTAAAATATTTAATTTACGTTCATATCAAATCTACAGATAATTATTATATTAAATATTATAATAGAATAGAATTATATAATGCAATAGAATATATTATAATAAATATTTTGATTAAATATTATTGATATATATTACTTAATTTATAAATAAAAATATTTATCAGTATAAAAAAAATTATAATAAACATTTATAGATTTTTTAATGTATTTTTTAAAACATCCCTGAATTCATAATTTACAAATATAATATATATATATATATATATTTTTTTTTTTTAAGTCGTCATTGTTCATGTGTAATATTTTTGTGCACAGATTGATAAAGAGCTGGCGACCGGTGAGTTCTTCCTGCGAGAGAGCGAGAAGAGACGCCAGAAGTTGAATGAAATTAAGGTATAATTTAGTATATAATGGTTTTTATGAGTAGTTATGATGCATGATGGGACTCCGTTCACTCCTAACGGCTCGTGCTTTGTTTCCGGGGCTGAAGGCCAAACAGGCTGAAGCTTTATCCAAGAGACAAGAGCAGAGGCAGAAAGATTTCATTCCCCCTAAAGAGAAGCCGGCCGTGAAGAAGAGCAAACCAGGTACAACAAACACCCAATACTTCACAATACAGTGTGCATCCAGACACATACAGCACGCTTTCAATATAAAACATTAGTCAGCATGATTGAAACTGCAGCAAATGTGTGAGTGTGAAGAGTGTGAAGCTTAGATTCTGTTATAAATAATAATAATAATAATAATGTTCCTGTTGCATTACCAGCGCAAAAAGCTTGTGGGTTCAATTCACAGGGAACACATGCTAGTAAAATAAATATCAAGTTTAATGCACTGTACGTTGCTTTTTTTATAATAGCAGCATCTGCTTAATGCATAAATGAAAACGTAATATTACAAAAACAAAAATTATATATATATATATATATATATTTTACATGTGCTTTTATCCAGAGCATCCGTGCATTTTATTATGCATGTGCTAATGAAAGTCTTCAATGCATTCCTGCTAAAATTAGTTAAATGTGTGCATACTTTAACTGAAATGAGCATGCAAACTCATGATGTTTTTTATTATTTAATATTCTCCTCTTCTTAGCAACAGCCGAAAACAAAATCGATATTCAAGCCCTTAAAGAAAAAGTGAAGAAGGCGAAAAGTAAAAAGCTGGGAGCTCCTCCTGTAAACCTCGAGAGGTCTTCAGCGAAAGACGGCAAGCGGAAGAAAGTCAAGAGCTGAAGGATCTGACTGTGATCCTGATCGCTGGTGTAATATTGTGTTTATTATATTAAAGGTGTCTGCTTTCATACGTGTTCTGCGTTATTAATCTCAGTCATTTATTAGTTTTGCATGAATCAAAATTCAGTGGAGAACACATGATTTAAACTAGTTTAGAGCCGGATGAAACAGTGCTGACAAACAGTAATTTTGGATTAAACTATCACAATTGTGCATTTATACTATGTATTTAGACATGCAAATAGTTTCGTTGCATTTTCACCGTGGTAAAACTACTGAACTTGTTGCAATTTTTAGAAGATGTTTTCTGATAATGAACATAAATTTGCATCTGCATCTTAACTCGAGCTAAAAATAAATATCCAAATATAATTCATATTCATAATTTCATACCAATTTCAAGTCTCTTATTTTCATGACATTTAAACATGTTTATTTGTCTAATTTTTTATTAAAAAATAAGTGTAACAATGCATAAAGTGGCATGAACTAAAAGCTTGCATTATTTATTAATCTTGGTGAATGTTAAATTTTAAATGCACTACAGTTGACTGTTAATTCATGAATTTAACATCAATTTAATCAATTTAATATTAAAAATCCATCTGTAGCATTTTTAGAAATTAACCTCGATTACTAAAGTAGGTTCAGTTTGTGAATTTAAACTAATTGTAATGTGTTTAACATGAGATATATATATAAAATTCACTCATGCAAATAGCTTAGAACAGTTCTGCAGGTAAATATGAGCAGAACTGATATGAGTCTGATAATCACAAGCGCCATGAGGAGGACAGTGCAGGGACCTTTATAACACTCACACACACAGTTATACTGTTATAGATGTCTGCTGCTGAAGAGCCCCAAAACACTCGAGTCACTCTCACAAGTCTGAATGGCATTGCATTTGCTGTTTCTCAGCTCATTTTGCTTCAGAGCCAAGATTTTATGTTGTTGCATTGTATTCGCAGTGACTCTAAACAGCGAGTAAATGCATTTTGTAAATGCATAAAAAATGGAAGATATTTCAATGGAAGCTTATTTTCACCACCACGGAACAAAAATCTGAGAAGTGTAGTTGCAATTACCATTCTAAAAAAAAAAAAAAGAAAAGAATTGCGAGATATAAACAAAGAATTTGCAGAAAGAAAAGTAAAAATTGCAAGGTAAAAAGATGCAACTACCTTTTTTTCCCCTTTTTTTTTAAATTTTTTTTTACATTTTTTATTTATTCCATGGCAGAAACAAACAGAATTGCAAGATGTAAACTCCTAATACATGGAAAAAAAAGTCAAAACTGTGAGATATAAACTCATAATTTAAATAAAAAAGTAAAAAATAAAAAAGAAACTTGTTCTTTTTTTTTTGTCCTGTGGCAAAAAAAAAAAAAAGAATTTTGTGATGTAAACTCGGAATTCAGAAAAAAAGTCAAAATTGCAATATTTAAACTCAAACATAATCAGAATTGCAAGAGATAAAGAAAAAAGTTAGAATTGTGAGAAAAAAAGTAGCAATTATTTTTATTCTGGTGCAAAGAATTAAACTGGCGAAATGTAAACACTGAATACAGAGGAAAACAAATCTAAACTGTGAGTTGGAAACTCTGAGTTTACAACTTTCAATTTCAAGGAAAAGTGTGAGTTGCGAGATGCAAACTTACAGTTATAAGAAAACAGGAACACACTTTTCAGAGGAACATGATTTACTGCAGTTTCAGTTCCTAATGTAAAAAATGTCATTCACTACACAAAGCAATGCATTTCTCATAAACGATGATCATCTCATTTAATGCTCGTTTTTCTTATCTGGAGTAGTTTTGTTCGTGGTTTCATCCCACATAATCAGCTTTTGACAACAACAAAAGCGTTTTGAGTGCAGACACAGACACAGACACCTGTTACAGCGAAGACATTCGTGAATGAAGTGAAGAAAAGCTCGGCCTCAATATAAACTCAGTTTGAGAGATCAGGAGAAGTCTTGTTCTGAGGTGCACCACGGGTGGAGTTTCCTGTGACAGGAAGTGACAGATGTGAAGTAAAGTGGTGTTTTTTTTGTTGTTATGAACACTTTGTTGTGAGAGAGTTTTCTTCACATGTGTCACGTTTTCAGACGCTGCAGGAGCCTCCTCTGAATGGAGACACGCCTCGATAATTTCACACAATTTTCAACACGTTTACTGTGTGTATGAAGAATGAAATGATGCAGTTTCCTGCTGCTTCACACCAGCCAGCGAGGTTTATTTTTGTACACCGTGAGAAAAACATTTGTAGAAGAAAACAAAGTCTTGTTAATTCATATTAACACTGCAAGAATTTCAATGTTAGGATTGTGCAAAATGTGATTGCAAGATGCAAATTCTGAGAAAAAAAGTGAGAATTGCATGATGTAAACTCACTTAAAAAAAAATCTCATTGTGAAAGGTAATATCTAGATATAAATTCAGCTTTAAAATAAATTCAGTATTCAGCATTTCAGTCCTTGGTAGTGCAACTGAAGCAAACAATCAAGACACTGTCAAAAGATCTCCAGGATAAAGATCAATGCCTAGACGCACAGTGAAGTCTATTATTAAGAACACATGAAAAAACAGAAAACGATAAAGTAATCCAATGCATTACACATTTTAGTTAATATACTCTGATTACTTTTAACCTAACATGATTTAAATAAGATTATCTTGATATAAAAATAGAAAGAGAGAGGAAAATATATTCCAATAACAAGAGCTTTAAAGAGTGCAATAGGTCACAGGGTTCGTGAAGGAACTGCAGGAAGTTTTAAAGCTAAATAATTTCGGAATCAGATTATGTAACCCAGATGACATGATATCAGTCACTCTCCAGCACTGTTTACATCAGAGACGTTAACACCTTTGGTTGCATACCACACAGGGTTGTGGGTTAAACCACATCAGCACTTCTCCATTTGAGCCTTGCTTGACAGGTTATCTCGGGACAATGAATCGAAAGGAGACTGTTATATCTCTCCTGCAATGATTGCAATACTTTGCATAATGTTATTTAGCATATGGAGCTTCATTAACTGCATGTACTGTGGTGTTTCTGTGGAAATTATTTATTGCTGATGAATGTGTGAATGTTTGAGAGCATGCAGGGATGCAGTGCGTGGAACCTGAAATGTTTCTGTTTGCAAAATGACTATCAGCATAATTATTGTTAATTAAAACTATTAAAAATGTGTTATCGATTGAAAACGATAAATAAATAAAAAATAAAAAGAAATGTAAATAAAATTTGAAAATATATTAATAAAAGCCAATATATTAATAGAAGTAAAAAAATTAAATAAAACCCAAACAGCACTGACTTTGGGATTTAAAATGTGAAAATCTTTTCTGTTATTACAAATTTGAAAAGTGAAATATAAATCTGAAATAGCCTTTTTTTTTGTTAATAAATGTAAAACTCATATGTTTTTAGAAGTTAAATATTTTATTACATCCTACATGCACTTTTTAACTAAAGTGTAATTAAAGTCTACTCAAATATAATAAGTTATGATGACTTAGTTTTAATCACTTATGCAATTGTATTAATTAAACTCAAACACTTTAATATTACTATACTTAGAATCATGAGACTCAAAACTAAAAAAATTTCACTTCACGTGAGCCTAAAGAGTGATTACAAAATAAAAGTCATGTTTTAGAGATGAAAAAAAATTTATTAAAAAAAGTGGGAAATCACTTCACGTGAGCCTAAAGAGTGATTGCAAAATAAAAGTCATGTTTTAGAGATGAAAAAATGTAAATAAAAAAAGGTGGGAAATCACTTCACGTGAGCGTAAAGAGTGATTACAAAATAAAAGTCATGTTTTAGAGATGAAAAAATTTTAATAAAAAAATTTATAAATCACCCAAGCTGCTCCTTAGAAATGACTTTCTACTCCGGGGACTTTGATAGAAATGTAGTACGAAAAGTATTACAAGACTCAAAACTAAAAAAAATTGTGGCAACTCCAATTATTTGAGCAGTGTCTTTTATTTACTTTTTCTACAGTATTTTCTTGTCCTATTCAATTTAACACAGTGCAAATTAATATTAAAAAAATACAATATATTGTGGAACACAAATGCTGTTAAAAATTACATTTTCCACAATACCACAAAAAATTTAAACCCCATAATGTACATTTCTAATCATAAAATTGATTGAATCTCATTCCAGTGTTTTATAACTCGACCAGATTATTCATTCATTAAATTAGGATATAATGCACACACTAAAAATCGTACTGTTTACCATCATTATAGAAAATAATCATTATAGTCTTCCCTAGAAACTTCATAAATAGTAACCTCAGTAGGGTTATTTAAAGTGGTTTTCCTTGTCTTAAGGTTATTAAGGCAGAAATGCTAAAGCAGCATCAGAATCATTTAGTGTTTTGACCCAGAACAATAGCTGTGCATGTGTGTGTCTGAGTTAAGAAAGCACACAGCCGTTACTGCTTACACAGGCCTTCTGAAGGAAAGCATCCCAGTCTGGTGCGGATAGAGGAAGTTCTGTCTGAAAATGATTCCAGAACCTGCCGATAAAACAACGAGACATATTATCAGAGCTGGTCAAAGTGCACACTTCCTTTACTTGAGTGAAAGAAACTGCTGGTTATTACTGCATTACAAGTGGAAGCTGGAAAGACAGATGCAAAAGCACTTAAGTACAAAAAGTATGTTTATTATTGTTGTGTGTAATACTCCCAATACATGATGCCTCTGAAGCAATATATATATATATATATATATATATATATATATATATATATATATATATATATATATATATATATATATATATATATATATAAATACTGTATTATTATTGAATTGTTGTAAATAAATGTCATATTTGCAACTGGTCAGTTAAAAAAAAAAAGGTGAAAATCACTTCACGTGAGCCTAAAGAGTGATTGAGTGATTACAAAATAAAAGTCATGTTTTAGAGATGAAAAAAATTTAAATAAAAAAAAGGGTGGGAAATCACTTCACGTGAGCCTAGAGAGTGTTTTCAAAATAAAAGTCATGTTTTAGAGATGAAAAAATTTAAATAAAAAAAAGGGTGGGAAATCACTTCACGTGAGCCTAAAGAGTGATTACAAAATAAAAGTCATGTTTTAGAGATGAACTATTTTAAATAAAAAAAGGTGGGAAATCACTTCACGTGAGCCTAAAGAGTGATTACAAAATAAAAGTCATGTTTTAGAGATGAACAATTTTAAATAAAAAAAGGTGGGAAATCACTTCACGTGAGCCTAAAGAGTGATTACAAAATAAAAGTCATGTTTTAGAGATGGAAAAAAAGTTACATAAATAAATCACCTAAAGCTGCTCCATAGAAATGACTTTCTACTCCGGGGACTTTGATAGAAATGTAGTATGTAAAGTACGATATTTGCCTTTCAAATGTAGTGTTTCCAGAAAAAATTATGCTCAAGTAAAGTAAGCATACTCAAAAAGTGTACTTAAGTACAGTACTTAAGTATAATTTACTTTGTTTTTTTAATGTAAAAAAACCCCATTATTTTTAAGTGCCTTGGGGTATCATGTAAATACTATGTTAAATTAATAAAATCACAGATTTATGTCTGAATGCAACATGTTTGTCTCTGACTTGAAATGTTGGTCATGTCATGCAAAATATTTGTAAGTGTTGTTGTAGTTGTTGTTAAACTAGATCAGTTAGAAATATTGAACAATGAACAATATAAATGTTCAGTGAAAAACGTAAATAAATAAATGAATTTAAGTAATTAGTGCTAAAGTACTAAAAAAAAAATTAAGCTAAATATTAAAAATAAATGCAACAGTGGTAATACTGTCTGAAAACAATAATATATGATATATTGAATATTGAATGAATATAGATCTAATAAACATGAACTTTCATCCGATTTAAAAACATGCTTTATGAATCTGAGAAAAATAAGGCTGAATTGAAGTAAATAAAGCTAAATATAAATATTTATAAATATTTGCAACAGAGGCAAATCTATCTGAAAATGATTCTGCCAATAAAAAAAATGCATGATATGAAATTAATATTATAGGCGTAATACACATGCACGTGCATCAGATTTCCATTACAGATTTTGCCATGATATTTCCATTTGATGCACTTGTTTCACATTGTGTTGATGTTGTTTGCGTGTATATTACTTGTGGTGATAAACATCAGGATCTCGACTCATTCTGTTACTGAAGCCGATGTACAGGTCGTCCCACAGCCGGCCATTCAAAACCACGTGTCTCATCACATTAACTCGATTCTTGATCTGAAACACACACACATTTAACTCATTAGGTTGAATTAGACTTCAGCGTGTATCTCAATCTGCTCAGTTTATACCTCCTCAAATGCATGATCTCTCTCCGGACGCACGTCTGGGAAAGAAAGATCCAGAAAGTCCACTAGATAATCGTAACCTCCCTTCAGAGGCTCAAAATCATCATCCGTCTCAATGACCTGAGAGTTAGAGTTTGAAGATTAATACATTTAATGCATCTGATTATGGGATTGTTTATGCATGAAGTAGCTTTATGTGTTAAATCCACCAGAAGCTTGGCTATAATGTATATGATTTACCCGAATGACCAGATTGTAGTCTTTAAATCCTGCCCAGTTATAATAGTACTGGATCCAGCTTTTGTATTTAAAGATTTCAGCTGAAATCGAAGCATTCAGTTCGTCCAAATATAAGTTAAAGTCCCAACTGTCCTTAAAGATCTTTGTGTCTTTGGGCGGTTCAGTGATAGCACTCCTATGGTTATGATATTAAAACCAGAAAAGAAAATCACGTTGATGGAAAAAGGGGAAGAAATAATAACAGAGACACATGTGACATGCTCATTCACTCATGCATATGATCATAACAACATAATTCTGACATGCAACATGCTAATGAACAGGCTGATGTGCAGTCAATTTCAGCCAACAGTTCATGTGAAATGGAAACTGAACAGATGCAAAAAGAATAAAAATAAAACAGAGACTACATAAAATAGTTTACATATAATCACATGAATTTATAAAATGCATAATTATTCATCCTATGTTTTGTAACAGGATAAGTAAAACTAGAACTAAAACCCAAACTATATAAAGCTTTTCTGACAAAAAAAGTAATATATATATTTTTAAACTTTTATTAAACAATATTAATATTTTTTGTCAAGATACTTTTATGAATATAAAGTTATTATTATTAATAATAATACAATTAACCAAATATATATATATATATATATTTAAATATATTAATCAATAAAAATGGAAATTATAATAATTTTAACTGTAATAATCATATTAATATTAATATTAAAAAAAGTTTAAATAAAAACTTATTTATAAGGCAATATTTCTCATTTTCCTTTAATTTAACATGATCTAAAACGAATACAAACTACATAGACAAATAAAATAACAATAAATAATACCAAAAATTATAAATACACAATTAACCAATTAAAAAAACTTAGTTAAAATGCAAATGAAAGTACAAAAATAAATAAGTTCAAATTAATAATAATAATCTCAGTGGTACTAATATAACACTTCTTCTCAGGTTATGGCTTTTGCATATTGTTTGAAAGATGCTGTTCTTGCAAATTTTAATACATTGCATGCACTCGGGATACATCAGCATGCTCTAGTCTAATGCTACACATTAATGCTTTATCCTTTTGGGATTTTGATAAAAAAGCATGTGAACGCACCTGTTGGATGGGTCCTGCAGCGCGAGGGCCAAATCCAGGACTGATCCGGGTAAAGGAGTCCAGGTTAAGATGTTCGGACAGCTCTTCTTTATCGATTCATTCAGATCTGCTGCGCTGTTCTTGATGTTTGTCTCCTTTATGTACCTGTTAGTCATGTTCATACATTTCATACTTAGATGGCTGTATATATACACACTACAGTCAATTTTTGAATACATTTTTTTTTACATATTGTTTCAATTTAAAATCTGTTTTCTATATGATTATCTGTGTAATGTAATTTATTCCTGTGATGCACAGCTGACTTTTCAGCATCATTCCTCCAGTCACATTCAGTGTCACATGATCTTCAGAAATATACTGATTTGTGGCTCTAGGAACATTTCTGATTATTATCAATGTTTCTGCTTCATATTTTTGTGGAAATCGTGATGCATTTTATTTTTCAGGATTCTTTAATGAACAAAAAGTTCAAAAGAACAGTATTTATTAGCAATATAAATACTACTACTACTACTAATAATTATTATTAATGCATTTAAAATATCTTAAAATAAATTGTTAAAAATAGTGATATTAATAAAAATATATAAATAATTAGAAATATCTTATTAATAATAGAAGTAGTAATAATGATGTTATATACTGTAGTAGTGATGTTTTCAGTGTGTTGCTTCATGCAGTAGTTAAATATAGACTGGCTGGATGAGTTTCTGTGATAAAGCTGATTGTAAGAGAAGTGTTCACCTGTCAGAGGGATGTGCTTCGGTGAAGTATCCCGCAAACGGACAGTAGATTTTGGGCTGCAGTGATCTCACCAGCTGCGTCTTATAGTTTAACAGCTTCTTCCTCTCGTTCTTGATGAAACCTGCCTTCCAGCTTTCTGTCAGTCGAAAAGACAAAGACAGCATTGTTTGTTTCTGTGCCATTATGCATTTCCTGACTGTCCTAAAAGGTCGGCAGCTCCCATAATGCACCTGTTTAAAGCGGCACGTGTGACTCACCGGTGTATTTCCCGCCGTGAAAGGTCATAGGGAAACCGGAGGCACCGCCGGCGAAATCGCTCATCATCAAATCAACGCCGTGAGGAAGACGTCCATTGTTTGGTCTGGTGCAGTCCACTGTGTTCAGGATCATGTGACCTATTTGTTGAGTTCATACAAACTTTTAACCAACACTGAGTTTCACCGTTAATTTCATCATTTCACCATTTCAACATAATCTTACTGTAACACTGTTCAGAAGTTTGGGACACTTTTTGGTCCAGGGTTACATTTATAGAATTTTTGTTGACAGATGTTGTCAGCTTTTTATCAGATTTGTAAGTGTCAAATTAACACACTTGCTGACAACATAAAAGCTTGAGGGTGTAAAAAAACGTATTAAAAAGAATTTAGAAACGTATTAGTATTGTAAATTGTAGTGTCAATTAAAATAACAATCGTGTCTTTAATGTAATTTTAAATTACACTTATTATTAAAAATCTTCATTTTATATAAGTAGAAAAAAATTACAATTAATATAAAATGTAATAAAATATAAATACATAAGCCAGTTTTTATTTATATATTTATTTATTGAAAAAAGAGAACACTTTTACTCAGCAAGGATGCATTCAATTAATCAATAGTGACATTAAAGGCATTCATAATGTTATAAAATATTTATATTTCAAATAAATGCTGTTCTTCGGAACTTTATTCATCAAATGTATCTCTGTTTCCACAAAAATATGAAGCAGCACAACTGTTTTCAACGTTGATAATAATCATAAATGTTTTTAGAGCAGCAAATCAGTATATAAGAATGATTTCTGAAGATCATGTGACACTGAAGACTGGAGGAATGAAGCTGGAAATTCAGCTTCACAGTTAATAATATTTCACATTTTATTCTGTATTTTTGATCAAATAAATGCAGCCTTGGTGAGTAATATGACTATTTGTAAATGTCATTTAGCTTCTAGTTTGTTGGCACTGAAACAGTTCAAACTGCATTTCTAAGGCTGTACATTAATGGCTAATTCTGTCATGCCCTTGAAAATAATGCTGTTTTTGTTTTTGTGTTCGTATGCGTGTATTGTATCCAGACACACAACCCATCAGTGTAAAAGAGCGTAAAAATACCTTTATACTCCACGATCAAGCAGGTGTCCATCTCCGGATGAACTCCGTCCATCAGAATCATAAATCGCAGGTGCTCGTCAACCTTCAAATGATGGAAAAGCCAAAATGAAGAAAAATATAACGTGAAACAGAGTAAAAGAAAAGTAAAGAAACATACATTCTGCCACACGCCGAATGGCACAACGTTGACGTTTGTTAAATTCACTCCACTTTTCTCAAGATACCTGCAACAAAATAAAAACACAATGTTGTCAGCCAAAACTCTTAGACGTAAAATATTTACTAGAAATTTTAAGTTAATATTTTAGTTTAACAAAACATAAGTATGTTTATATTTCTCTGATGGTAAATAAACATATAAAATGCTGTAAATCTTTTTTTATTTTCAATGTTTTTATTTAAAAATGATGTATAGGGCTGTACAACCCCAAAATAATATTTTGATTGTTTATATATAATACGATTTGTTGTTCAAAGGTAGAACTGTTGAAGTAAACTCATTATAGTTAATATTGAGGTGGCTTTGGCAGTTACAGATTTTGCCGCCTTTTTGTTTTTCAAACTGTTAACAGAGCCAGAGCAATACACCTCATAATCTGAAAACCACATCTACTTCCAATAACCCTCTTGAATTGACTTTGTATTGTGGAAAGCAGCCTCTTAGTCATTTCTTACTTGTAGCAAAAAACAGAACAATGTCTAAAAACTGCTGAGTGACATACAGCAAGCAATCAAAAAAAAAATAAAAAAATACATTTTTAAGCTGTTGACCCAAAAAAAAGTAAAGAAAAGTGCATTTAAGGTTTCATATATAACGGTTTGTTGTTCAGATGTACAACTGTGGAAGTCGACTCAAGGTTGATTTTTGAGGTGGCTTTGGCAGTTACAGATTTTCCCGCCTTTTTGTTGTTCAAGTGGCAACAGTAGCAACACACATTCTTTATTTTTAACCATATCAAAAGATGAGAGATATATTGAGAAAACCACATTTTATTTTGAATGTTTCCTGATGCTGATGTTTGATGACATTGTTCAGTTTTTTTGCTATAAGTCATAAATGACAAGGAGGAAGCCTCCCACAATAGAAAGTCAATGGAGAGGGTTAGATTGTTCATGTGTGGGCGTGCACTAAATGCGCTCTGTCTCTATGCCAAAGCCACCTCATTACTGGAAGTTACAGATTTGAAAAACAATAAGGGTGGGGAAAATGTTGATTAAAGAAGCCTTAACTCTGAAGCTGAACGATCCAGCAGACTATCAGCAAACTCTCAACAGGTACATTTCTTTTTTTAAATGTCAAAAAAATTTAACTTTAAAATTGGAACTCGTCATTTCATATGAACACGTTTCATATGGCTACTCTTAAAACGTCCAGACACAAAGAACAAAGACTACTGCTGATGCTCAAGGTTGTTCAAACTGTAAGGCTGAAAGAATCTCGAAAACTGAGATACGGACAATACAACCAGTGATTTAACATTCAGGCATCAGTTCCCATACCCCACTAAAACAACTTTCACTTTCTCGTTCACATTTGTTCCTACTTCTCACTATTTCCTGAGTTCACACAAAATGTTTATGCAAACACTTTTTATGTGAATTAGAGTGTTTTTCAGAGTCATGTTTGGTGTCGTTTGAATGAATTGCAATTAGTACAAAGGTCTCGTTTCCAAATATGCAATCCCAATCAAGTTTTTAGAGTATTGGATTACTTTGGGGGTTTATACTCTTAATGACCTAAACAGGATGTGTACTCTCCTGATTTAATCTCACGGTCAATCCACAGACCCGGTTGGGGAATGTTTATCTTGGTCTCAGTACATGGGAAATGTTATTGCAAAAGACACTTTTGTGGCCAGATCAACACATATTCACTATCTCTCTCTTAAAGAAAAGATGGATATATAACCTAAATAAATTTTCACTGAACAAATCTTAAAATAACTTCAGTTTCAAGAACAATTAAAAAATTAACTTTTGGGGAAATGGACAAGTTCTTTGGATGTTAAAGGTTCTTTCCAGAACCACAGATTTCAATAAAAAAATTATATTTTTAAGAGTGCGTTGTCCTGAAGAACCCTTTTATGCTGAAATGATACTTTGTGTTAGAGATTAGGGACTATTTATTCCCGCTGTTTTGTTTTTTAAATCTGTAACAGTTGAAGTCACACCATTATAGGTAATAGTGAGGTGAAACTGACAGTTACAGATATTTCCCGCCATTTTGCTGTTCAAATCAGTAACTGACAGGGGTGGGGGTGGGGGGCTGCCATAAATTCCAAGAAACTTAGAACGCGGCTCAACCAATCAGAATCAAGGACCGGAATTATCCGTTTTATAATTAGTAACATACAAAGTTTTTATTCATTTCAGATTAAATACAAAATCAGTCTTGTTAAAAATATTGTATGCCATGACACCCATATCTGGTACTTAAGTAAAAAGACGGGTTTTTATCTGGAATTAATATATTACACCATTAGGCTACTTTCTCCATCGCCCATTAAAGATCAACTAACATAATCTACAAAGATGTGAAATGCATATGCTTACACATATTTAAGAATCGAGATATTTCAACAGTATCACAAGACCAATTCGTAAGTATTAATTCGTATGAATTTGTGCGACCTCGTACGATTTTGTGCGATTTGTCTAGACCACATTGATGGTAGGTTTAGGGGCAGGGTTAGGTGTAGGTCATTATGCAAATCGTAATATACATAAGATTTAGCACACATCAAAATTCATTTATACGGATGAGGTCTTACAATTAACTTGTAAAATATGTATGAATTGCCGTGACATCAGGCTGCAGTTTTCATGGTTTAGTCAAGACGTTTGGGAATATTTTGAATAAAAAGGAAAAATAAACCTACAGTATATCAGTTAAGTATTCCATACACTCTGTATCGCATTGATGTCTGACATAGGTTTATCTTGGAGAATTTGATGTTTTGAAATGAGTATTTCTGAGATGATAATGTAATTTCCATTCCATTCAGTAGGCTAACCAGAATAATCATTAGAATAACATTTAGCCTAAATGATGATCAGAAATCCCATCTAAATTTGAAGTCGTATAAACTAGGAGTGTATTATTAATTATGTATGTTATATATATATTTTAATTTGATTAATTGTGCATCCTTTTAATGCAGCAAACTCTGCTTTAGATTTCAGTCTCACCAAAACACTGGCCGTGAAGTGTCTCCAACGTAAATGGGAATATCTGGACGCTTCATGGAAAGACGTTGCAAAGTCGGGTAGCTGATAGAAAAAGAAATATTTAAAATGTGCAGTTTTATGGCATAAAACAATATAATACAATACAATATGTTGGATCAGACACTAACCTCAGGTGATCTGAATGCATATGGCTGATGTAAATGAGATCGGCCTGACTGAGTCTGTCCATGGCTTCAGACGGAGGTTCGTGAAGGAGCCACCATCCTCTCGCAAATGCTGGTCCTGTGAGCCACGGGTCAAACATCATCCGCTTGTTCCCCGCTTTCAGCTCCATACATGCATGTGTGAAATAGGTCAACTGGAACACACAGGATTCTTCGATGAACAGGACATTTGGAAAAATAAATCGGTAACACTTTGATTAAGCCAATTTTTATAATGAATGCATAATGCATTATAAAAAAATAAATAAAAATAAAACGTATAATAATAATATGTTGTTTCATCTCAAAAATAACACATTATAACACTTTTACTAAAACTTTTGAGTATGATTATTTAAAACATGCAATAAACACTATGTTAAATCCACTTAATTTATAATGGAATATAAGTCATACTTTATCCTGACATTATTTGTGACCATGGACCACAAAACAAAAAATAAGTGTCAATTTTTATGAATATCTGTGGTCAAAAAGTTCTAAATATTGAGAAAAATCACCTTTAAAGTTGACTAAATGAAGTTCTTAGCAACGCATATTACCAATCAAAAATTCTGTTTTGATATATTTACGGTAGGAAAGCACATTTAAAACAGCCACAAGACTGACCAAAGTGCTTCACAAAAGAAGCAGCATCATAAGAACAAAATAAAGAAATTATAGAATAAAATAAAACACAGATATGGAAGATATAATAGGAAGGAATGTAAAACCTAATACGCCAATGAAAACAGTTGCGTTTTTAAAAGAGACTCTGTCATTTCTGGTCACCAGATCTTCAGATAGGTAGCCTGGTCATTGATCGTGTAAAGATTTAAAAACAAATAATATGATTTTAAAATGTGTTCTACATTGAACAGGCAACCAATGAAGGGGCTTTCAAAGCGGAGTGGCGTGATCCCTTTTTTTCTTTTTTAAAAGAAATCTAGAGGCAGGATTGGACTTTAAATTTTGGACTAGTTGAAGATGAGAAATTTGAGCTCTTGAAATGCCACAGTATAATGAGTTACAGTAATGGAGACTTGACGTAATAAAACCATGCACCTTCATCTCCAGAGTCTTATCAGTGAAGAAATATTTCATTTGAGCTGATAAAAACTGGACCAAATCACAGTGGAAATTTGCCATTTAAAATAACACCCAGATTCCAACCAGAGACCTAAAAGCTGTTAGAGATCCCAGGTCAAAATGAAATGCTTATTTTCTGAAAGGCCAAAAACAACTTTAGTCTTCTCCTCATTTAAGGATACAATTTTTTGAGATAAGAAGGATTTAACCTCATCTAGACAGGAAAAAATAGCTTTTTTTCCATAAAAGGTCAATAGATTTGAGTATCATCGTCATAAAAGTGAAACTACACCTTATGTTTTCTAAAAAATAGATCCCAGAGGTAGCATTTATAATGAAAAAAGGGATTGTGAAAAGCCACAGGGAAGGGAAGAAGTGGAAGATAAAACTTATTGTAGCCTAAACACGTATTTCCTGACAGATAAAAATAACTGGAGCCACTTTAGAGAGACCCACCTAAGATTTCAGTCTATTGATTGATACAGAATGGGTAAAAGTCTCAAAAGAAGCTGATAAATCTAAGAGAACGAGGACCACAGAGTCGTTTAACACTCTTAAAAGAGAAGATTCAGCCTTAAAACCAGATTGAAAGTGTCATGATTCTGCCCTCGTGTCCTTGATTTTTCCTAGTCTTGAGGCAGGATCATGGCAGACCCGTGTTTTGTGTTCAAGCACATGGCCTTGTCTTTGGGCCATGTGCTTGTGTTGTCTCATTCCCTTGCCCCGCCCCCCTTGTTATCCTAGTCTTGTCGTGATTGTCCTATCTGTGCCACCTGTCGTGTCTTGATTAGTTCCCCTATTTAGATCTCCCAGTGTGCTCTGTCTTTCGTCGGTTCATTGTTCATCATTTGTGATTGTTCCATGTCTGAGATTATTCCACATTTGTGATTGTTTCTGTACCTCTGAAGTCCTTGTATTACCGTGAGTGTTTGTTTGTAGTTAGTGTTTAAGAGTTTGTTTGTCATGTCAGCCCAGTCCTGTTTAGTTATTTAGTCTTTACCTTACTCCGTGTTTTCCCCCTCGTGGGTTTTGTTTTTCCCCTTTTTGTAAATAAACCCTTCGTGTTGTGATTCCTGTCTGCATTTGAGTTCCTCCTTGCCAAACCCTGACAGAATGAACTGACCAAAAAGGAACTCAGCAGGCAGGAGGTCCTCCGAGCTCCAACACCTGTTGGAGTTTCGTCGTCAATGTTGGATGTCATCCCCCACCGACAGGAAGGGGGTCACCCTCCCATACTCGCCCGAGGGGGAATGGATCCTCTAAAATTATGCCCGGCTGTGGGAGAGCGTCTCCCAGGAGGAGCCGCAGAGGTCCCCTCCACCTACCCAGCTGCCAACGATCCCAGAGGGTCGTGTCCTGGCTGTGGCAACCCTGGGGGATCAGGCAAGTCCCTCCCAAAATCCTGAGGCACCTCCCACTACCTTCAGTCTCCCCAACAAGCGAGGGAGACTGTTTTCATGGGAGTCAGCTTCAGAGTCTTCGGCGTCCGAGTCTGCCCTGCCCGAGACCAAACTCCCCCAACCCGCCTCGGACCCAGCTGTGGCCCCTGCACCGCGCCCGAAGAGGAAAAAGAAGGGGCCTGCCGGTCTTGTGACCCTGTCTCCTCCTGAGTCGGCGAGGTCTCCTGTGCCAGCAGCGGTGAGCGCTGGCGTGCCCGAGCCAGCAGCGGTGAGCGCTGGCGTGCCCGAGCCGGCAAAGAAGAGAGCTGTATTCAAGTCTGCAGTCGTCAGAGCGGAGGAGAGAGCCGTGGCCGACTCTGCAGCAGAAACTCTTCTACAGTCTGTCTCATCTCGTAAGGAGATGCCCATTATTATTGCCGCTAAGTCTTTGTCTGATTATTTGTCCCGTCTTGTTCAAATTTTAGAAGTCCCCGTCAGTCCTGTCTTGTCCCCTGACCCTGTCCCCAGAAATCCCGAGTGTCCAGCCGTTGTCCCCCCCCGTGTCCTGTTGTCCCCCCGCGTCCCGTTGATATAGTCGCCCCTCGTCCAGCTGTTGTCGCCCCTCGTCCAGCTGTTGTCGCCCCTCGTCCAGCTGTTGTCGCCCCTCGTCCAGCTGTTGTCGCCCCTCGTCCTGTAGAGGTTGCCCCGTGTCCTGTGACCCCTCCTGTTATGTCCTCTGTCAGTTGTCCCGAGACCCCTTCCCACCCCTCACCACCCAGACCTGCCCGGACCCCTCGTCGTCAGCCTTCGGCCCGCCCTCCTAAGACTCCTGTCCCCCATGAACTTTGTGGTCCCGCCTCCTCCCCTTCCCTGTTTGTTTTTTTTGATTTGTCACCCCAACCCTGCCATTGTGTATTTATGTTTGCCTTTGTTATTATTTGTCATGTCTTGTTGGTTTGTGTCGGTGTCCCAGTCTGTCATGTCAGTCATGTCCCGTGTTTGATGTTCCCTTGAGGAGCGTCTGGAAGCCGCTCCTTAAGGGAGGGGTTCTGTCATGATTCTGCCCTCGTGTCCTTGATTTTTCCTAGTCTTGAGGCAGGATCATGGCAGACCCGTGTTTTGTGTTCAAGCACATGGCCTTGTCTTTGGGCCATGTGCTTGTGTTGTCTCATTCCCTTGCCCCGCCCCCCTTGTTATCCTAGTCTTGTCGTGATTGTCCTATCTGTGCCACATCTCCCAGTGTGCTCTGTCTTTCGTCGGTTCATTGTTCATCATTTGTGATTGTTCCACGTCTGAGATTATTCCACATTTGTGATTGTTTCTGTACCTCTGAAGTCCTTGTATTACCGTGAGTGTTTGTTTGTAGTTAGTGTTTAAGAGTTTGTTTTGTCATGTCAGCCCAGTCCTGTTTAGCTATTTAGTCTTTACCTTACTCCGTGTTTTCCCCCTCGTGGGTTTTGTTTTTCCCCTTTTTGTAAATAAACCCTTTGTGTTGTGTTTCCTGTCTGCATTTGAGTTCCTCCTTGCCAAACCCTGACAGAAAGTGCTCAAACAGAGTTGGTCTTTTCCAAAAACCTTGAAAATAAATTGTAAAACAGAGATAGGGCAATCCTTTTTTAAAACTGAGAGATCGAGTGAAGGCATGAGACTTATAATACGTCATAAATATGGGAAATATAATTCAGTGTAAGTTAAATGGATGCATTGTGTTCATTGTGTATTATAAATCAACATAATCTTAAAAGTTATATCCACAGATAAGTTAATATTTGCATGCATTAGAACTTATGATTACTCATGAGATGTTATAAAGTTATTTTTTATAAAGTGTTATGCATTCATTGTAATGCCTTGAGCATACTATTATAATGTATTATAAATACAGGCTTCATTAAAAGCGTTACCAAGAATTCTTCTATAAACATCACTTTTGACAGATTAATGCATCCATCCTTGCTGGATAAAAGTCTTAATTTCTTTCAAAAACAAAACAAGCATAAACCTAAACCATCAGGAGCCTAACTTAGGAGCAGTATTCATTTGTGCTTCAGTGACGTCATCTCCGTATTGGTTTTTCTTTGGTATTTCATTACAGTTTAGACAAATATTAAAATAATGTTCCCGGGATGCAAATCAAGCTTCTGTGGTTTTCTTTGACCAGGAAGGAATCCAATGGTAATTGGTGCAGTGTGTACACTAAGGTGTGGATGTGTGAGACAAAACTTTTAATTAGTCAACAATGATGTACATGCTTTATGTTCCGTTCAAGCAGTTGGTTTACATCAGAAATACATGGTTTGTCTAGCAAACATTTTGTGCATATGTACACTAAAACTCTTCTATGGCATCGCTTGAAGATCTTTTTGAAGCACCATTATTTTTAAGTGTGTTATTGGTGTGTTCGAGCAATGAATGTGATGTTAATGAGATCACAGTTGGGTGTTGATCCTACCGTAATCTCTCCGGCGTGTAGCTCTTGTGATTCTCGGGGTTCTGCGGTCCAGGGGTCTGGAGGATTCAACTCCAGCAGCTCTAAACTACCGTCAGTATCTGACAGCACTGCCTCTACAGTAAGACAATAACACAGCGATTCAGTCAATATCCATCAACAAGTTATATGTGACCCTGGAGCACAAAACCAGTCTTAAGTCTCTGGGGTATATTTGTAGCAATAGCCAAAAACACATTGTATGGGTCAGAATTATAGATTTTTCTTTTATGGCAAAACTCATTAGGATATTAAGTAAAGATCATGTTCTATGAAGATATTTTGTAAATTTCCCTACTGTGGATATATCAAAACTTGATTTTTGATTAGTGATATGCATTGCTTAGAACTTCATTTGAACAACTTTAAAGATGATTTTTTTCTAAATATTTAGATTTTTTGTGTGTGCAAATTTTCAAATAATTGTATCTCGGCCAAATAGTGTCCGATCCTAACAAACCATACATTTTGGTTTTGTGGTCCAAGGTCACATTTATACAGTCTTGTTCAAAATAATAGCAGTACAATGTGACTAACCAGAATAATCAAGGTTTTTAGTATATTTTTTATTGCTACGTGGCAAACAAGTTACCAGTAGGTTCAGTAGATTGTCAGAAAACAAACAAGACCCAGCATTCATGATATGCACGCTCTTAAGGCTGTGCAATTGGGCAATTAGTTGAAAGGGGTGTGTTCAAAAAAATAGCAGTGTCTACCTTTGACTGTACAAACTCAAAACTATTTTGTACAAACATTTTTTTTTCTGGGATTTAGCAATCCTGTGAATCACTAAACTAATATTTAGTTGTATGACCACAGTTTTTTAAAACTGCTTGACATCTGTGTGGCATGGAGTCAACCAACTTGTGGCACCTCTCAGCTGTTATTCCACTCCATGATTCTTTAACAACATTCCACAATTCATTCACATTTCTTGCTTTTGCTTCAGAAACAGCATTTTTGATATCACCCCACAAGTTCTCAATTGGATTAAGGTCTGGAGATTGGGCTGGCCACTCCATAACATTAATTTTGTTGGTTTGGAACCAAGACTTTGCCCGTTTACTAGTGTGTTTTGGGTCATTGTCTTGTTGAAACAACCATTTCAAGGGCATGTCCTCTTCAGCATAGGGCAACATGACCTCTTCAAGTATTTTAACATATGCAAACTGATCCATGATCCCTGGTATGCAATAAATAGGCCCAACACCATAGTAGGAGAAACATGCCCATATCATGATGCTTGCACCTCCATGCTTCACTGTCTTCACTGTACCGTCTTGTTCAAATTTTAGAAGTCCCCGTCAGTCCTGTCTTGTCCCCTGACCCTGTCCCCAGAAATCCCGAGTGTCCAGCCGTTGTCCCCCCCCGTGTCCTGTTGTCCCCCCGCGTCCCGTTGATATAGTCGCCCCTCGTCCAGCTGTTGTCGCCCCTCGTCCAGCTGTTGTCGCCCCTCGTCCAGCTGTTGTCGCCCCTCGTCCAGCTGTTGTCGCCCCTCGTCCTGTAGAGGTTGCCCCGTGTCCTGTGACCCCTCCTGTTATGTCCTCTGTCAGTTGTCCCGAGACCCCTTCCCACCCCTCACCACCCAGACCTGCCCGGACCCCTCGTCGTCAGCCTTCGGCCCGCCCTCCTAAGACTCCTGTCCCCCATGAACTTTGTGGTCCCGCCTCCTCCCCTTCCCTGTTTGTTTTTTTTGATTTGTCACCCCAACCCTGCCATTGTGTATTTATGTTTGCCTTTGTTATTATTTGTCATGTCTTGTTGGTTTGTGTCGGTGTCCCAGTCTGTCATGTCAGTCATGTCCCGTGTTTGATGTTCCCTTGAGGAGCGTCTGGAAGCCGCTCCTTAAGGGAGGGGTTCTGTCATGATTCTGCCCTCGTGTCCTTGATTTTTCCTAGTCTTGAGGCAGGATCATGGCAGACCCGTGTTTTGTGTTCAAGCACATGGCCTTGTCTTTGGGCCATGTGCTTGTGTTGTCTCATTCCCTTGCCCCGCCCCCCTTGTTATCCTAGTCTTGTCGTGATTGTCCTATCTGTGCCACATCTCCCAGTGTGCTCTGTCTTTCGTCGGTTCATTGTTCATCATTTGTGATTGTTCCACGTCTGAGATTATTCCACATTTGTGATTGTTTCTGTACCTCTGAAGTCCTTGTATTACCGTGAGTGTTTGTTTGTAGTTAGTGTTTAAGAGTTTGTTTTGTCATGTCAGCCCAGTCCTGTTTAGCTATTTAGTCTTTACCTTACTCCGTGTTTTCCCCCTCGTGGGTTTTGTTTTTCCCCTTTTTGTAAATAAACCCTTTGTGTTGTGTTTCCTGTCTGCATTTGAGTTCCTCCTTGCCAAACCCTGACAGAAAGTGCTCAAACAGAGTTGGTCTTTTCCAAAAACCTTGAAAATAAATTGTAAAACAGAGATAGGGCAATCCTTTTTTAAAACTGAGAGATCGAGTGAAGGCATGAGACTTATAATACGTCATAAATATGGGAAATATAATTCAGTGTAAGTTAAATGGATGCATTGTGTTCATTGTGTATTATAAATCAACATAATCTTAAAAGTTATATCCACAGATAAGTTAATATTTGCATGCATTAGAACTTATGATTACTCATGAGATGTTATAAAGTTATTTTTTATAAAGTGTTATGCATTCATTGTAATGCCTTGAGCATACTATTATAATGTATTATAAATACAGGCTTCATTAAAAGCGTTACCAAGAATTCTTCTATAAACATCACTTTTGACAGATTAATGCATCCATCCTTGCTGGATAAAAGTCTTAATTTCTTTCAAAAACAAAACAAGCATAAACCTAAACCATCAGGAGCCTAACTTAGGAGCAGTATTCATTTGTGCTTCAGTGACGTCATCTCCGTATTGGTTTTTCTTTGGTATTTCATTACAGTTTAGACAAATATTAAAATAATGTTCCCGGGATGCAAATCAAGCTTCTGTGGTTTTCTTTGACCAGGAAGGAATCCAATGGTAATTGGTGCAGTGTGTACACTAAGGTGTGGATGTGTGAGACAAAACTTTTAATTAGTCAACAATGATGTACATGCTTTATGTTCCGTTCAAGCAGTTGGTTTACATCAGAAATACATGGTTTGTCTAGCAAACATTTTGTGCATATGTACACTAAAACTCTTCTATGGCATCGCTTGAAGATCTTTTTGAAGCACCATTATTTTTAAGTGTGTTATTGGTGTGTTCGAGCAATGAATGTGATGTTAATGAGATCACAGTTGGGTGTTGATCCTACCGTAATCTCTCCGGCGTGTAGCTCTTGTGATTCTCGGGGTTCTGCGGTCCAGGGGTCTGGAGGATTCAACTCCAGCAGCTCTAAACTACCGTCAGTATCTGACAGCACTGCCTCTACAGTAAGACAATAACACAGCGATTCAGTCAATATCCATCAACAAGTTATATGTGACCCTGGAGCACAAAACCAGTCTTAAGTCTCTGGGGTATATTTGTAGCAATAGCCAAAAACACATTGTATGGGTCAGAATTATAGATTTTTCTTTTATGGCAAAACTCATTAGGATATTAAGTAAAGATCATGTTCTATGAAGATATTTTGTAAATTTCCCTACTGTGGATATATCAAAACTTGATTTTTGATTAGTGATATGCATTGCTTAGAACTTCATTTGAACAACTTTAAAGATGATTTTTTTCTAAATATTTAGATTTTTTGTGTGTGCAAATTTTCAAATAATTGTATCTCGGCCAAATAGTGTCCGATCCTAACAAACCATACATTTTGGTTTTGTGGTCCAAGGTCACATTTATACAGTCTTGTTCAAAATAATAGCAGTACAATGTGACTAACCAGAATAATCAAGGTTTTTAGTATATTTTTTATTGCTACGTGGCAAACAAGTTACCAGTAGGTTCAGTAGATTGTCAGAAAACAAACAAGACCCAGCATTCATGATATGCACGCTCTTAAGGCTGTGCAATTGGGCAATTAGTTGAAAGGGGTGTGTTCAAAAAAATAGCAGTGTCTACCTTTGACTGTACAAACTCAAAACTATTTTGTACAAACATTTTTTTTTCTGGGATTTAGCAATCCTGTGAATCACTAAACTAATATTTAGTTGTATGACCACAGTTTTTTAAAACTGCTTGACATCTGTGTGGCATGGAGTCAACCAACTTGTGGCACCTCTCAGCTGTTATTCCACTCCATGATTCTTTAACAACATTCCACAATTCATTCACATTTCTTGCTTTTGCTTCAGAAACAGCATTTTTGATATCACCCCACAAGTTCTCAATTGGATTAAGGTCTGGAGATTGGGCTGGCCACTCCATAACATTAATTTTGTTGGTTTGGAACCAAGACTTTGCCCGTTTACTAGTGTGTTTTGGGTCATTGTCTTGTTGAAACAACCATTTCAAGGGCATGTCCTCTTCAGCATAGGGCAACATGACCTCTTCAAGTATTTTAACATATGCAAACTGATCCATGATCCCTGGTATGCAATAAATAGGCCCAACACCATAGTAGGAGAAACATGCCCATATCATGATGCTTGCACCTCCATGCTTCACTGTCTTCACTGTGTACTGTGGCTTGAATTCAGAGTTTGGGGGTCGTCTCACAAACTGCCTGTGGCCCTTGGACCCAAAAAGAACAATTTTACTCTCATCGGTCCACAAAATGTTCCTCCATTTCTCTTTAGGCCAGTTGGTGTGTTCTTTGGCAAATTGTAACCTCTTCTGCACATGCCTTTTTTTTAACAGAGGGACTTTGCGGGGGATTCTTGAAAATAGATTAGCTTCACACAGACGTCTTCTAACTGTCACAGTACTTACAGGTAACTCCAGACTGTCTTTGATCATCCTGGAGGTGATCATTGGCTGAGCCTTTGCCATTCTGGTTATTCTTCTATCCATTTTGATGGTTGTCTTCCGTTTTCTTCCACGTCTCTCTGGTTTTGCTCTCCATTTTAAGGCATTGGAGATCATTTTAGCTGAACAGCCTATCATTTTTTGCACCTCTTTATAGGTTTTCCCCTCTCTAATCAACTTTTTAATCAAAGTACGCTGTTCTTCTGAACAATGTCTTGAACGACCCATTTTCCTCAGCTTTCAAATGCATGTTCAACAAGTGTTGGCTTCATCCTTAAATAGGGGCCACCTGATTCACACCTGTTTCTTCACAAAATTGATGACCTCAGTGATTGAATGCCTCACTGCTATTTTTTTGAACACACCCCTTTCAACTAATTCAACTAATTGCCCAATTGCACAGCCTTAAGAGCGTGCATATCATGAATGCTGGGTCTCATTTGTTTTCTGAGAATCTACTGAACCTACTGGTAACTTGTTTGCCACGTAGCAATAAAAAAATATACGAAAAACCTTGATTATTCTGGTTAGTCACATTGTACTGCTATTATTTTGAACAAGACTGTATATTAGCTGCAATTAAAATGACTTCAAATGTCATTAAAATAAAGGTTTCAAAACCATTTTTGTTTCCCCTTTCAGTAGAAGTTTCTCAGTGTAAAGAACAAATGCAATGGAAAGGTTCATTGGATGTTAACGGTTCTTTATAGAACCACTGATGCCAATGAAGAACAAGAGTGTATGAAATTGTTTTCACAGCACTCTTGTTAAATAACTGTGACATTACCAAGTTCGTCTTGCATGAAGCTGTCCGGAGGGTTGACGTACTCCATAGTGGCCACGTTAAGTTTCCAGTAGTGTTTGGTGCAGCGCACTGTTCTGTTATGCAAACACACATGCGCACATATTTAATGATTCATTTGTAATCAATATTTGGTGACACTTTACAATATGTTTTCAGAAATCTACTTTAGATAAAATGAACTAAGCATGAACAATACTACAACAGCATTTAGTTCATGTTAATGCATTATTAAAATCAAAAGTTAAGCTTGGTGACATTAGTTAACGCACTGTGAATTAACATGAACTAACAATGAACGACTGCATTTTCATTAAATAACATAAAAATGGATTGTTTTGTTCATGTTAGTTAATATATTAACTAATTGAACCTTATTGTAAAGTGTTACCAAATATTTCTACAGGATTTAATTAGATTTTTAAATGTGTTTTTATTATTTATTTTTTTTAAAGAAGTCTCTTCTGCTCAGCAAGGCTTCATTTATATTATTAAAAATACAGTGATAACTGTAATATATTCAAATATTATTATAATTTATATTATAATTTAAAATAACTGTTTTCAGTGTGAGTATACTATAAAAATGTAAATGATTCCTGTGATTAAGTATGATTTTTTTTTATAATATTATATTATTAATAATGTTAAATATTTGTACAATTCAAAATAGCTTTTTCTTGCATGGATTTACTGTAAAATGTAATTTGTTCCTGTGATCAAATCTGAATTTTCAGCATCACATGATCTTCAGAAATCATAATATGCTGTTTGCTGCACAAGAAACGTTTCTTATTATCATCAACGTTGAAAACAGTTGTGCTGCTGAATATTTTTGTGTGAATTAAAAAGTTCAAAGGAACATCATTTATTTGAAATAGAAATGTTTGTAACATTATAAATGTCACTTTTGATCAATTTATGCAAAAATATGAAGCAGTGCAACTGTTTTCAACATTGATAGTAATAAAAAAAATGTTTCTTGAGCAGCAGCTCAGCATATTGAGTGATTTATGCACTGTAAAAAATACCAACTTCTGTATTTCAACTTACATTTTTTTTTTCACATTTAAAGCATATTTTATTATCAGTGTTCTGTTGTTCACCCACCGGCCGTCCAAGTCCTCTATGTCTTTAATGAAGAGTCCTCCCTGGTGTTTGCACTGGTTCCTACATGCTCGAATTTTGTCTTTGCTTTTGTAAATGATGTAACATTTACCATCCTCTGGGTGTTTCTTAAAATTAATTCCATCTTTCAGTGTCTGGACATCTTCAGCCTCCAGTCGCAGGACCGTCTTTGAGACCTGAGATGTCATCGTGCTTCAGATCTAGAGACAAGTGACTCCACAGTTCACCTTCAGCACGGTCAGATCTGATCACTTTCATAGTTTGAAGACTAAAAAGTCTGTTTGCAGTCTTAAATACACATCATTCTAATGCATTGTTGCAGCTAGAAATGCATCATTACATATGAGAGTTTTTTTACTCCTGTTTTTCTTAACGCCTAAAAAACCCTCAAATTTGAGTAAAATGTGCAAAACCGAATAACCGTGTTATGTTTGTAGTGAAAAATAAAATAAATTCCCAGTCAAATAATGTTGAAGTTATGACAAGTAACTCTTAAATCACATTGATTTCTAATAATTTCCAAGTTGTTATATAGAGTTATATAGAGAGAGCGACATTACCTTCGCTGGGGGCTGATTTCTGATGTAAATGAGAGCAGGAAGAAGCTCGTTTGAGTTCACAGAGAGAGAGGGTGTGTGTGTGTTGAAACCCACGTGTCAGAAAGTTGCTGTCTGCTTATCAAATGCTCACAGAACCGTCAGGGTGTAACCTTCATTCCCACTGAAAAAAAAGTTTCAGATATTACTCTAGTGGTGCATGCACACTTCCTGAAGATATACATTTTAGCTAAATTTGTAGTTATATCTGTTCAGATGTATGGAGTGCACCGTCAAGATGTTATTGGAGCATGAAAATACTACTTCAGTGCATTTAAAGTTAATTTATGTTGTACATCTGTAATACTAGAAGCGCACAGGTAATAAGTAACTGACATTTCCACAGCCATCTTTTACTGAGTAGAGCAACAAATCATAAGTCACCCAAAACCTGACCATAAGACACGAAAAAAAAAATTGTATATGTAACTATTTCGAATGTCGCGGAAGCTTTAGACAATTACTGGATGTAAACTTAGACCTCTGAAGAATAAGGGGGAAATCCAAAGTTAGACATGCAATTCTGCATCTAAACACACAGCTTCTATTTTATGTTTAAATGAAACTGGATGACAGAGCACCAGTTTAAAACTAGATAAAAAGGTTTGCACAACATCGGCCAAAAGTTCACCAATAAAAAGAAAAGAAAAAAAAAGAAGAAGGCGTAACTTTGATTCACGCTGTGATTCACGCTGTGACAGTTGTATCTACAACACTGTTCCAGAACAGTTCAACCCAAATATTTAGATTTTTTTAGTAGGATGAGGACTGTTTTTCTTCAGAGAGTAGCCTACAATGTCGGTGTCTGTTTCTATAAAGCGGGGCAATTACAACTTTGCAAGGACAGTCTGGTGCTTATCACTCACAGTCTGTAAGTACGTTTACATATGTAAAAGATTTGCCACTGATGATTCAAACGTGAGTTTTAAGCAGTGTAGATTAGCTCTTGTTGTTTCTCCGATCACTAATGCAGATATGGTTTTATGATTACGTGGCGTGATGCAATGCAACAATTAAAAACACAGTACAAGTCTTTATAATCAGTAATTATATCCCCACTGGATGAAAAAACTACCTTGTTTGTAATGGGTTTTATTGGTTTTGTCTCGTCGTGCCGAGACGCATGCATAACGGTGTTAAGGGGCGTAACATTTTCCATTACATGCTTGAGGCATTCGGCCAATCACAATACACTGGATAGCTGTCAAATCAGAGCACACCTCGCGTTTCAGAAGGTGAGGCATATAAGAGGATCAATAATGCACAGTATGTGGAAAATAATGTTTTTTTTTAAACTTAAAATGCATAAACATGTTGCATTACACCAAATACACAATGTTCGTTTTGGCAACATCATATGACCCCTTTAACACATCTGATGTAAATAATAAATATATTTATAGTATAAAATAGTTTCTATGATATGCTTAGGGAAACGCAGCCCAGGCCATTTGAGGAGATTTACATGCTCATGCAAAAAAAGCAGCATGATAATTTACATATTGTTTACATTAGATTAGTTTCCTTTATAACCCATCCTTTCTGGGAGACTGTTCTATATAGTATCAGTATAATCATCAGCCATTAATCAGGAATGTTTGTTGCTCGGTTCTGTACGTTAAATCCCGAACGGATTAACCATCTTGTTTATGCTACTAAAATCACCTATTGTAGGATGTATGAATATGACGTGTCATTCCCCCACAAAAAAAAAGATAAGCATCATTGTGACAAAAATCTAAGGACATTCAAATAAATGTACGGACATTCATACAAACCATTGTACTGGTCCAAATGCGCGGCCTGCTGGCAATTTGATGTTTTTTTGTTTAGAACAATGCAAATTGGTAATGTGCCTTCAAAATCCAAACAATTTACAAGTAAGGGTGTCCTTGGGGTATCTGTGTGTGTGCTTAACTAAGGTAAGAGTATGTGTGTAAAAAGATAATTAAAAGGACGTAAAGTGCGGGAAATTGAAATGTCCTTGGAAGGGCTTGGATTTTACTTGAAGGAGTAAGAACCCTGGTGTACCATTCTCTGAACAACAGGGGGCGACGAGGACTAACTATCCTCTAAAACCATCGGGAATCACTAGTGAGAAGTACTGGCTGCATCCGATTCTTTAGGCAGCTGACTTGCTGAGTATCAGGCATTAGGTGCGTTCGACTTCACACAGCACTGTGCAAACCGATCGCAATCTGACTTCAAGCAGTGCATACCAGTTAGAAATTTTGTCCAACTAGAGACTGTGCCGATGCCACATGACCGTCACGCGTGGCATCAAGTACCGTGAGAGTGTTTTGAGAGCAGCCGGCTTATTCAGCCACTGCAGTTTCTCTACAGTGACTGCAGGAGTGCTGATGACGACACAGCTGTTCACGATTGGCCAGATTCACCACACGATAACGATCACGTGTGTTCGGGGTTTATTCAACATTTGCAGTTCCAATAATGGCCACAAATCTATCCCTCAAGCTAGGGACGAACACCCCTCAAAAAAGAAAAAGAAAAAAAGGGACTGCTGCTTTCTCCCACTAGGGAGATCACCCTTTGCTGCTATAACGGTAAGGGACAGCTGTTCTATCCCTGAAGTGAGGGACGAAACCCCTCAAAAGAAAAAGGGACTGCTGTTTTCTCCAGCTGGAGAGAACACCATTTACTGCTATAGCTGCAGGAGACTGCTGTTCATCCCTCAGCAGGGGATGAACACCCCTGCTACTTAAATTAAAGAGGGGACTGCTATTCTCTCCGTCGCATTTAGAGGGGAGAATACCCCTCTTCTAGCCATAGGCTGCATTAAGGACATCTCAATAACATTATCTTTCTCTTTTGCAGGAATGGAACAAGGACAATTTCGGGGGGTCTTCACGCTACTGTCCTACCCCTCATACCAAGCTCAGGGACATGCTGCTTTTTCAAGAATTCAAAGAAAGAGTTCCCTTTCTAAGGGAAACTGGAGTTTGCTTTTCATGCTTGTGTACTGAGCACAAGAGCAAAGATTGTAAAGGGTGCCTGAAATGCAAACTTTGTCATTGAGCTCAACCTACAGTGTTTCGCATCAAAAGGCAATCAGCAGCAGTGAACCAGTCGTAATCTTATAACAAGTTAGGGTTTTCCAAAACATGTGGGCATACAGGGGTTGGTAAGGACTGATGGGCATTGTTCATTCTCCCAGTACAAGTTAAATCCATCAAAGGAAACAAAAAGTCATAAAAACATTAGCTTTTTTGGATCTGGGTAGTTCAGCTACATTCTGCACAGAACAGATTAGGCAGAAGCTGAATATTTCAAGTAAACAGGTCACATTCTGGCTTAGTACAATGGGACATCAAGCCATGGTTCCAGCTTACTCCTTGACTGGCTTGTAAGTATTTAGTCTGAATGGCAATAACTTCTGTTAGCTTCCTGAGGAACTCACACAGCAGAAAATGCCAGTTAGTACTGACAACTTGATAACATTTTGATAAGGTTTGGCTAAGTTTCCATACCTATCAAAAGTATGGAGTACCAAATATAAAAGCAAATGTTGACTTGCTGATTGGTAGCAATGCTTCAAGGATAGTGGAACATTTGGAGATAGTCAACAGCTGTGGGACTGGCCCATATGCTGTTAGGACAGTGTTGGGATGTGTTGTTAATGGTCCATTGAATGGAAACAGGGGTGCATTAGGAATGGAGATGCAGATTGTAGGAAATGTTAATCAATCAGTACAATCATGAATTCAATGAGAACATAGTAAAGAAAGAAATGTTGAGGGAGCACATCAGCTTCATGGAAATCGTGGAGCAGTCAGTGGTCTTATAAGATAGGAACTATAGTTTTAGGTTTCCCTATAAGACCAAAGAAGTCCATCTACCTAACAACTTTGCTGTGGTAAAGCAATGGGTCCCTGGATTGAAGAAAAAGTTCCTAAACAACCATGATTTTCATAATAAATAAGTGGTATACATGAATGATGTCATCAGCAAGGGCTATGCAGAACAAGCATCTCAAGAACAGCTGCACTGTGAAATTGGGACAGTATGGTACTTCCATCATCACGGTGTCAACCATCCAAGAAAGGGATCTATTCACGTGGAGTTGAACTGTAGAGCTACATTTCAAGGAACATCTTTAAACAACAAACTTCTGCAGGGCTCTAACCTTACCAGCTCTTTGCTTGGAGTTCTCACTCGCTTCAGAAAGGCACCCATCACTTTTAAGGGTGACATTCGGGCTATGTTCCATCAAGTTAAGGTGGCTGAAGAAGACATAACATTTCTTTGCTTTCTTTGGTGGCCAGATGGAAACATCTCTGAGAAACCTGTGGAATATAAAATGACTTTACATTCAGTGTGAGTGGAGTCATTCAGATTCCTGGACACCACTATCTCTCAGGACCTGAAATGGGACATTCACATTGACTCAATTGTTAAAAAGGCCCAGTAGAGGTTGTACTTCATGATAAAATTCAAGGAGTGTTGTCACAAGATGGAATTCATTGGAGCTTTAATCCACCATTGGGTTCACATGGTGGTGTATGGGAAAGAATGATACGCTCTGTAAAAAAGGTTCTCAGCTCTGTTTCTACATCAACAAAATTTATATGATGATGGACTTTACACAGTTTTCTATAAAGTAGAATCTGTTTTGAATGACAGGCTAGTTACCAAGCTATCGACAATTCTAATGACCTGGAGCCTCTTTTGCTTAATCATCATTATCTTTTGAAAGGGAAACCAGCTTTACCACCTGGTGTGTTTGAACCTCATGACCTGTTTGCAAGAAGACGATGGAGACAGGTGCAATATCTTTCAGATCTGTTCTGGAAAAGATGAGGCAAATGCGGAATCAGAAGAAAACAAGTTTGCTTTCTGGAGACATTGTAGTAATTATGGACTCGTCGGTTCCTTGTGGTTCCTGGGCTCTTGGCATGGTCATAGAGGTTTTTCCCAGATAAGCATGGTTTGGTTCGTTCTGGGAAGTTGCAGGCCAAAACCAGCATCATTGAAAGACCAATAAAAAACTTTCTCTTTTGTCAGATGCCCTTCTTCTCATAGGTGGATCTCTCCACTGTATGTTTCATAGAACCGAGGTTATGAACAGTAACCTATTATTTTCAAACTAATCCTGCAAGCACCACTAGCACCTCATTTACACTTCATCTGCTAATGAGTTAGTGAGAGTCGAATCAATTGTGCAGTGCTGGGGGTGCTTGCTGAACCAGTTCGAAAAACTTTGTTTGCCTATAATTTGCCTGCTTTGTCTATATGTAGAACCGGCCCTAGGCATAAAGGTGGACAGGGAAATTACTAGAAGAATGACAAATATATACACTGTAAAAATGTGGCTTAACGACCCAGAAAGCTGAAACTGAAGAAAACACATGCAAATCACATCTTCATCAGTTTGCCAACATGTGACTGTCATTCTCGCTGACGTTATGATGTAAAGTCGTAAAGTATATCATGCCCCCTTAGAGGTAGAGTTCTTCTGTCAAAAGCAGAAGGATTTTGTAGACTAGCCAATATTGCTTCGACCGTATATTTAGACATTAAAACTGTAAAGTCTATTGATCAGATTTTATTAATTTTTTAATGGAAGAATCGTGTGCACTGCATTCATAAATCTGTTGTCATGAATTATTTTAAAAACGGTGGACTTCACTTTCTGGATACTTCTACTTTTTTACAGATATCTTTACGATCCATCTATGCGTGATCATAGGAACTTCAAGAAGGCAACTAACTCTTGGCAAGGAATTGCAACCCCTGTGAAAAGGAAGAAAGTGTTTGTTGTTATTAATATTTCTTTCTTTCTTTTTTTGGTTAAGTTTCAAACTCATGCATGTAAATTTAGTAAAAAAAAAATAAAAACACGTTTTACAGTTTAAAAATAGTTGGAAAATTACATTTCTGCTATTCAAAAGGCAATCAAAACTGTCAGTTTGTGAGTAATAAATGTAAAGGTCATGCATGTCTGTGATTCAATTGTATTGTTCTGTATCTGTCTATAAAGTCTATCTTCCCCAGCCCAGGATGAAAATATCATAACTCTAGAACATCGTAGTCATGATCTGAAAAGTTTACAATTATGTTTTTTAACTAAGCACACAAATACAGTAACATGCAATCCCTTATGAAACAAAAATATATTGCATTATATTGGAAAATATCATGTAATATATTAGGCATATATTCTTATATATATTTATTTTTTCCAATATATTGCAATATTCTGAAAGCGGCAATCATTTGTATATTTTGCAATATATTATATAATATATGTATCATCAATATATTATTAAATGTATTACAAATATATAAAATATTAGAAAATAAAAAGGGAAAATAATATATTACAATATATCACAATATATTTTACGAAATATATTGGTAAATGATCTGCATATACGAGGATTTAAGATATAAAGTAAATGAATTAACCTATAGTTGTCGTCAATGCAGAAACCATAACTATATATATTCCATTACGATTTATTTGTTACTAAATACGCTTACGTTTTGTCAGATTGTCCTTCATCCAAGTCCTCGGTTTATACTCATAACATTAGCACAGAGTCAGTTGTCCTAGAAGCAGTTCTGTTCAGACGTGCTGTGTCAGTCCTAAGAAATCATGTACTGTTCGATAGCTTCGCTCTGAATCATGCATCATCAGCTCATCGGTTCTTATATCGGACGAGTCCGAAAGAAACCAATGCAACCGGTTCTCGACTCAAGATTGAGAAATGCTCTAAATTGCACAGGGCAGGATTTACCTGTTTTCAAGACATAGTCGAAACATATCGTTGGGCCCCCTAACACTTTCACTGATAATATTACCCCCTTCCCTTTATGTTCGCTTAGATACAATTTTAAAAACAAGGCTCATTTAGTCAAAGCACTAGACAGAATGAACACATTCACACACACAAGTATCAGAACATCTCAGATCTTTTGCAAGACGACGCATTTCATTCAAAACTTTACAATAATTTAACAAAACCCAATTTTGGGACACATGGTTCATTCAGTTTGAATCTGTTTGAGCCACTTAGACACTGCACAGTTTTTTATTAGGCACAACAATATGAAAGTGAAGGGAAAGTCCTGACATTTGACTTTTTTTTTTTTTTTTACATAGTTGCAGTATTACAGTCACAACGGGTCATAGGTGTGTGTGTGTGTGTGTACAAGTGTGTGTCCATGCATGTGTGAGTTGGTGTGTTGATTAAGTCTCACCCCTTAATTTCTGTGCAATTTTTTTGCATTGTTGGGGATTTGTAGATTATTCACATAAACATGTTCTGTATTTATTCTTTCCCCATTTCAAGTACATTTCAGGTCATTTTTAACCGAAGATCATGAGTGTGACTATTTTTTTATGACCATTTAGCTTTTCCGAATCATGCCCTCAGGTTATGAAGCCCCCTCCTAAAAACCCTATCTGTGGTTTTCAAACCAGTCCTGCAAGCATCACTAGCACCACATATCTGACACACCAGCTTTAGATGTGCAGTGCTTGGGGTGTTCTCAGAACCGGTTTGAAAAACCCTGCTGACCTTTACTGCCTGCTTTGTATATATGTAGCGCCGGACCTATAGGCGTAAATGTAGACAAGGAAATAACTAGAAAAATAACAAGTGCGGTAAACTGTTAAAATGCGGGTTAACAATCGAGAGAGCTGCAACTGAAGAAAACTCATGCAAATAGAAATCAGGAAAACCTCTTCATCAGTTTAACAACATGTGACATCATTCTCGATGAAATAATGAAGTGAAGTCGTAAAGTATATCGTGCAGCCGTAAAAGTTTCTAAATTAATCTATATCGCTTCGACTATATATCTAGACAATAAAACTATTGATCAGATTTTATAAAAAAAATTTTTATGGAAAAACCATGTGCACTGCATTTGTAAATCTGTTGTCATAAATTATTTTAAAAACGGTGGACTTGACTTTCTGGATTTAACTAATACTCTCAAAATTAATTGGTTAAAATGTTGTTTGAACAAACCATCTTTGTGGAATTTTATTCCTAAAATCATTTTGGACCAACTTTGGTGTTTTTTTTTTACTAATGTGTGATTACAAGATTGAGAAGCAATCTGCATTTCATGCTCAAGCTTTTTTTGGCTTGGAAACTGATCTATAAGCAAATTTTTTCTCTCCAGCACTACTTTCTTTGGAACAATCGTTGAATTTTATAAACACAAAAGCTCGTTTGATAAGGGTATTGTTGTTTGTCATTTGTTTACATGACATTTGATGAATTTCTTGTAAGCTTTCATTTTCATGTGACTCCCGAGGAAATTTCTCATTTTCTCTACAATTAATTCTGGTATTGCTTCCTTATTTAGAAATGTGATATTGGTTTATATGCCCATAGTCAGTCTAACTGATACAATATGTGGTCAGTTTTGTTTTTCACAGACTAAAAATAACAAATCTATCCGTTCTCTATTTTTAAAGGAGGTTGCTTTATTGCTTATTGGACTAAATTGGTTAGAAATACTAAGTAGGAAAACGTTTGGTTATTGCCTCACAAGTGTTTGTAACAAAGTAAAATAAATCTCTTTCAAAATAATCCATCAATTCTATCCTGTTTAATACCTTCTCAGTAAGTTTAAGAAGGATACTGATGTTAATTGCTCTTTTTGCTCTTTTTGCATTTAGAAACTGTCCCCCAGATCTTATAAAGTTAAGGTTTGATGCTTCGATGTTTATCAAAGAAAAAAGTACTCAGTTTCATTTTGAAAATTTTAATATGAATAACAACGTTTTTGATTTTAATCTATTTATTTTGTTGGTTAAGTTTCATAATCATGAGTGTAAATTTCCTAAAAAAAAAAACAACAAACCAAAAAAAGAGTTGGAAAATTACTTTTCTACTATTCAACACAGAAAGGCAATTAAAAATGTCAGTTTGCGAGTAATGTAAAGGTCATGCATGTCTGTGATTTAATTTATTTTCTTTTTTATCCTGGCTTTACAATGTCTGTTGTATTGTTCTCTATTTGTCACTTAAAGCATAAAAAACATGATGAAAATACACATTAAAATATATAAAGTCAGTAATCATAACTTCAGTCCGTTAGAACATCGTAGTCATGATCTGAAAAGTTTACAATTACGTTTTTCAACTAAGCACACAAATACAGTAACATGCAATGATCTGCATATACGAGGATTGAAGATATAAAGTAAATAAATTAACCTATAGTTGTCGTCAATGCAGAAACCATAACTATATATATCCCAGTGCGATTTATTTGTTACTAAATACATCCAAGTCCTCGGTTTATACTCATAGCATTAGCACAGAGTCAGTTGTCCTAGAAGCAGTTCTGTTCAGACGTGCTGTGTCAGTCGTAAGAAATCATGTACTGTTTGATATCTTCGCTCTGAATCATGCATCATCAGCTCATCGGTTCTTATATCGGACGAGTCCGAAAGAAACCAATGCAACCGGTTCTCGACTCAAGATTGAGAAATGCTCTAAATTGCACAGGGCAGGATTGACCTGTTTTCAAGACATAGTCAAAACATATCGTTGGGCCCCCTAACACTTTTACAGATAATATTACCCCCTTCCCTTTATGTTCGCTTAGACACAATTTTAAAAGCAAGGCTCGTTTTGTCAAAGCACTACACACAATTAACACATTCACACAAGTATCAGAACAGATCTTTTGCAAGACGATGCATTTCATTCAAAACTATTACAATAATGTAACAAAACCCAATTTTGGGACCATGTGACACACACATGGTTCATTCAGTTTTAATCGGTTTGAACCACTTAGACACTGCACAGTTTTTTATTTTTAGTAAATGAATATAATGACCAAACGCAATGACAATATTTATTTCTCACCCCATCGTAAAATCTTCCAGTACATCATTGCAATTAGGCTGCATTTTGCACTGAAAATCAAATACACTATACAGTAGAACATAAACTAACACCTTAGCTTCATCTCTTCGTATAGTATCACAGTCAATGTCCTTCTTTGCAAAACGGCGAGAGGAGAATCTTCTCAAATGGCGAATGCATCCTTACACAGACTCTCACAGGCCTCCTCCATTGCTTGAATGAGGCGTATAACATAGGGTCAGAGGTCATAAACCTTCCACTGCCATGCAGAAGGGGAAGAGGGAAAAGAGCTCTCTGGCCAAAGATGTTTCTCTCTATTCCTCTGCACCACTGCCTTTCATTTTTGTTAAAGACAAATTTTGACCTGTTAACGTTTTATAGTGCTTACACCTTGATTGTTGAGTTTACAGTTAAGCGTCAAAGTGTCTGCACAACACCAGATGGCTGTGTTTGATCAATAGGTTCATATGTGTAGTATTTTGGAAAGCATTGTCTTGAAATGGCAAAGAAGTAACATTATGTTAATGCTCTGCGTCTAATGTAGAGAAGTGTGTTTAGTGTATTGAAAAAAGTGTGAGGCTGAGAATGTGCTTGTAGTTTTGCAGATCTGGGCTGAGATTTTACTCTTTGAGTGTAAGGTTTCACTAGCTGTGTGTTATTTTTAATTTTAGTGTGTAAGCAATCGTAAAAAAAAACTGTAACTAAAACCCACCAATTCTCAACAACATCTCAGCAAATTAGAATATTGTGACTCAAAACTCAAAACACCTGCAAAGTTTTCCTGAGCCTTCAAAATGGTCTCAGTTTGGTTCAGTAGGTTACACAATCATGGGGAAGACTGCTGATCTGACAGTTGTCTAGAAGACAATCATCGACACCCTTCAGAAGGAGGGTAAGCCACAAATATTTATTGCCAAAGAAGCTGGCTGTTCACAGAGTGCTGTATCCAAGCATGTTACCAGAAAGTTGACTGTGTGACCACCACACACAGACGTGTTGAGGAATTTGGCTACAGTTGTCATATTCCTCATTAAGCCACTCCTGTACCATAGACAACGTCAGAGGCGTCTTACCTGGGATAAGGAGAAGAAGAACCGGACTGTTGACCAATGGTCCAAAGTCCTCTTTTCAGATGAGAGCAAGTTTTGCATTTCATTTGGAAACCATGGTCCTAGAGTCTGGAGGAAGGGAGGAGAAGCTCATAGCCCAAGTTGTTTAAAGTCCAGTTTTAAGTTTCCACAATCTGTGATGATTTGGGGAACTGCTGGTGTTGGTCCATTGTGTTTTTAAAAAACCAAAGTCACTGCACACGTGAGATTTTGGAGAACTTCATGCTTCCTTCTGCTGACCAGCTTTTTGAAGATGCTGATTTCATTTTCCAGCAGGATTTGGCACATGGCCGCACTGCCAAAAGCACCAAAAGTTGTTTAAATGACCATGGTGTTGGTGTGATTGACTGGCCAGGCAAACTCACCAGACCTGAACCTCAGAGAGAAACTATGGACTATTATCAAGAGGAAAATGAGAAACAAGAGACCAAACAATGCAGATGAGTCAAAGAAACCTGGGCTTCCAGACCACCTCAGCAGTGCCACAAACTGATCTCCTCCATGCCACGCTGAACTGAGGCAGTAATTAAAGCAAAAGGAGCCCCTACCAAGTATTGAGTACATGTACAATAAATGAACTGTATGAAGTATGAAGTATTCTAATTGGTTGAAAATAGTTTTGTTAAATGTGAGCCAAAATTAACACAACTAAAATAATCTGACTTATACCACTTCAGTCTGTGCATTGAATTTATTTAATAGTCTTTTGGTATCTGATTGAATACATTATGCCATGTATCTGAATATGATGTCCGGGAGCTCTGGCAGAAAAACAGGCCCACAACATAAAGATCCAGCCGTTTATTTAAAGAGTTAGCATGGTCACCCTGAAATATGACTGTCACCCCCACTGGATCTCTTAACATCATTGGGATGGAGTACTGTCAAACTAATGATACCTGCATTGGATCAGAGCGCTTTCAATTGATGCCTGATTGCTGCGTGCAAAATTTGCATTTGGAGCGCTTATCAGCACCGTTAGATCAATGGGCTCTGTCAGTGGTTTAGCAAGACAAGGTTTCTGACATGCAATAAAGCTAAGTTCAAATGCCTATCTAACATATTGGTACAGTAAATAAAGTGCACAAATATGAGGCGCCGTGTAGGATTTTTTTATATTTAAACAAATATAGGAGTGTTTAATAGTTGTATGCATGGATCATGTTTACATGTACATGCGAGTATGTGCAGGTGTGTTTGTATGCAGAGAGTTTATATGTATGCACGAGTGTGTGTAGGTGTATATGCATGGATCGAGGTTATACATATACACGAGTGTCTGTAGATGTATGCACACAGGTCCGCTGCTTGCCAAATGTGTCCCCTGAGCAGGATTGTATTGTATTGTTTTTAATGCACTGAATCTTCACAATCTAGTGTTGTTACTATGAGTCATACATGTATTCTTTTCAGACACCAGTTTCCTGTCACTTTCAAATTGGAAGTCCAATTTGCAGCATTTTTTTCAAGTAGAGACATATTTGTGAACACAAATGTTATAGTTTGTATCAAATTGTCATAGTGATTCAAATGTGCATTTGTGGCTCAAGCGTTCATTCACACCTCTTCAGCAATTAATGCAGAACAAACATGTTTGTATTTGTAAAATCACTGAACGGGTGGTGTTGACGCAGTGGATAAGACACATGACTTTGGTGTGGGAGACCCGGGTTCGAATCCACTGTTAGACACCAATGTGTCCCTGAGCAAGACACTTAACCCCTAGTTGCTCCAGAGGCGTGTGACCTCTGACATATATAACAATTGTAAGTCGCTTTGGATAAAAGCGTCAGCTAAATGAATAAATGTAAATGTAAATGAACAATCATTTAATCCCGAATTCTACAGACTCAAATTGAAAGACATATGTTTGTGGTTAGTAAAATACATGTATAAAATGTATGCAGTAGATGAATAGTTTTTAGTGCATCTCATTTTTGGAGTCTCAATTTCTTCCCATACTTTTGCATGTGTTTTCCTAAGCTGCAGCGCGTTGATGTCTCGGCCACCGTACACTATTGATAATAATATGATGACAAACACCAGTTTGTAATCTCAAACAGCATAACGGACTGTTGAGAACAGTACGGGTAAAATAACTGAAAGCGAATCGAACGAAGCGCTCGAGCGTCAAGTAAGCGCTGAGCTGTAATTCCACCCCAGTCCTGTAGAGGGCAGTAATCTCGCGAGACTTCTTCTGTCCCTCAAATGCACAAACCGAGGAAGACGTTTGATCAACGGTGAAGGGGGACTCGCCCTCGTTTATGCGATTGAACCGAATTAATTCTCGAGCAGACATGGTCCTGTCGTCCTCGCAGCAGCTCGTCATGGCGTTCACCGCGGTGCTGCTGGTGTTCGTGCTGTTCCCGCGCATGTTCGGCGGCAGAGACGGTCAGTCGTTCGAGCCGCGATCCAACAGGAGAGGTGCGGACCAACCTCGGCTGTGTTTGTTTACTCTCTAGCTCTGGGTTTACCTGTATATTGTGTTTCTTTTTATATGTTTTTGTCATTGTATGTGTTTGTCATTTCATACAGCCATTGCATACAACATTTTCATGCTCAAAAATGTTTAAATAGATGTGCAGATCAAGCTGTCATTGTTTTTATCCATAAAGATGAACATTATAAACATTAGTTCTGCAGTGACCCCAGGATGTGTGTTTAAAGGCTGATGGGTCTGTGTGTTTCTGCAGGTCCTGGTCCCGGGGTCGGTCCTGGAAGTGTGAAGAGTCAGCATCAGTTTCACAGGAGCGCAGCACCGCAGATGTCTCAGAGCGTGGAGAACATGCAGCAGATGAAGAAACTCATGGAGCAGGAGATGAAAAGTGACAAATACAAATCTAACAGCAATAAGGGCTACGTCTTCACCCTCATGCCCATCTACGCCATCGGTGTCGGGCTCTTCGCCGCGTATAAGTTTCTAAAGGTGATGACTTTTGTTGTTATGCATTAGAAAATGATTGGTGTAGAAATAATTTTCACTCAGAAATTGTTAGTAAACTTCACACAGGATTAGAAAGTAATCTAGTTAAGTGAAAAACTCCAGGAATTTGTTTTGCAAATTTGAAAAATATATATTTTTACAGTTTACATACTATTTTATGTATTAGAAAAAACATATTGAAACTTTATAAATGTACAAATAATTAAAAAAATCAAAAGAAAAACAGCAGATGTTAACAAATAGATTTAAATATGAAAAAAAGAGAAAGACTGAAATAGTATTTCCTTGTAAAATATAATCTAATAATGTTTTATTACGTCAAAAATATTTTCAAACTATTTTTTTTATTTTATTTTTTATTTTTTTTGTAAATTAAAAAATGTTTTTTTTTTGAAAGTTATAAAAATTGCTATTAAAATTCACACAAAAAAAGAAAATAATTTTTTTGAAGAAAGACTGAAATAGTGTTTTCTTGTAAAACAGCCAGTAAGTATTTTTTCCCCCTTAATAGTAATGATTTGGATGGGAAATCTACTTGATAGTGATACAAATAAAGGCACAATTCATGAAAAAATGTGCAAAAAAAAAAAAAAAATCGTAGTTGTTATATCTTCATTTTTGTGTTTGCAGATTAAATCTTCAAGCGATTCTGAAGCTCAAAAAGCAAAAACAGCTCAAGGAGTGAAGAAATCAGCGGAGACCGGTGTGTGTGTGTGTGTGTGTGCGTGCATCAATGATGATGCTTTTTTAGAAATGCCACCATTTATTTATATATTCAGAGAGAGACTTCTCTGATGCACTTGTCATCTTCCACAGAGAATCAGCTGAACGAGCTGGAGCAGAGACTCACTCAAACCGAGAAGATGCTCAACTCCATCCTGACCCAGCTGGACCCGCTCACCAACTGGTGAGAGCACACATGCACATGAAAATCATGCAAACCTCTTGGTTTTAAATAAACGTGGTTTGTTGAGTCGTGCAACTATGCATTTGGTTAAAGCACATTCATATTTTTGGTTATGCAGAAAGAAACATGCGGATTGAAATACACTCTGGTCGTGTGTGGTTTGTTGTTTTGCCTGCTGTTTATTCTGCAGTGTGAAGTCTGTTGCATTGGAGCAGAAGAACGAGATCATGTCGCAGCTGCACTGCATTCGGCAGATAATGAAGAAGAGAGGCATGGAGTGTCCGAGCATCAGGATAGAGGGTAAACACAATTAACACAGCACTGCACGAACAGCTCACTCTCACCGCTGGGCTTTAACAATAACACCATCGCTCCGAGTCATGGGAACAAGTGTCACGCACAGTTAAATCACAGCTTCATTAAAAAACATCCATTTTAGCCAAAAGAGCGAAGATGAATTGAATAAACGAATGATTGAATTGCTTGCATTTTACTTTATTTGTATGGCAATTAAATACAGTTTCCCATACATTCTCAGCACCAGAATGCATTTGGAATTATTGTTGGTTTTGATGCTTCTTGTAAATAATTTGTATACTTATATACTAATATAATATTTTTAATTGCAGTATACAATTACTGTGGTATAATGTTTTTGAAACCATTGTGCCACATTTATTGAACATTTTATTGCCGTTAAGATTTTTTTTTTTTTGAAGTGCTTTTTAAAATTTAGAATTGCAAAAAATACTATATAATAATCCATTAATAATATTTTTTTTATTGTTTTTCTATATTATTTACACTTTTTTTTTTTTTACATTTTAAGTCATTTATTTAATTAAAATCAGGCAATGTAGGAGATTAAGCAACTAATCCTTAGATAATATATATATATATATATCCATTATTTATCAACATCTATTATTTATTCATTTTTATTACTTATCTATCTGTCTATCTAATATATATATATATATATATATATATATATATATATATATATATATATATATATATATATACACATATTTTATGGAATTTTTTTTTCATTTTAAATCTGCAATTAGGCAATTTAAAAGTACAACAAATCATTAAATAATTAATCAATTATTAACTGGCTGTTTGTATTATTATTTATCCCTATTTATCGGTTTTTAATTTAAATAATTTCTTAAAAATTGAAAAAATTTTGGCAATTTAAAAGTACAACAAGTCCTCAGATAATATATCTATTTATCATTTATCCATTTTTATTTTTAATTGATATTTTTTATTTATTCAAACTATTGTTTTACATTTTATTTAATTCATTTTTTTCAATTGTATTCAATTGAGAAGTACAACAAACACTTAGGTAATAGATATAATGTTAACCTATTTGTATTACATTTTTATTATTTGTCCATATTTATGTATATTTATCAATTTAATTAATACGTAATAATTTTTTCACATTACAGTACTGAGAATGACATTGACTTTTTTTTTTTCCATATTAATGTTAATCCTAATTTAAGGCATATCGCTTATATGTGAGTTTGCATTCATGTCAGTGATAAGTTTTAGTTTACACATATCTAATGCAGACGAATGCAGTAAATGAAGCAGCTCACAGATCTTTAAAAATAACATATTGTAAACAAATTAGTGGGATGAACGAAGTAGCTCTGAATTGGCCAACATCAGGTAGGTCACGCTGCCATGCTACAGTAAATTTGTGAATATGTGCATGTAGGAAACTTGAGATTTTCAGTGATGCCTGCTTTTATATTTTATTTCATATGTTGGACATTCACTCATTTTTAAGTGACTGGATGCACTGTTGTAGCATTGTGGTGTATGGTGATGCAAATCACTTGGTTATTTCTTTTAGAGCCGACATGTGAGCGCAATCTAGACAAACTCATCGAGACTTTGGCCGCATCCGAAAGGCTTCCAGAAACTCGTCAGGATTCACAAACGCAGGCTGAAGTACAGCCACGTGATCCCCGAGAGCTCACGCCTGAGTCTGAGGGAGAGGAAGAGCTGGAGGAAGACGAGGATGAGGAGAACAAGTGCACGGAGGGAAGCGAGAGTGACTCTAGTATGCCGTCCCTCGAGGACTCGGCCGACATCGGTGGAGATGATGTTACAGTCGCTCAGAAACCTCCAGAAGATCTGACGGCTGGATTACGGAAACGCAACAGGCCTGAGTAACGGCGGCGCGAATCCGACGCAAATCTATTGATGTATTTATTTATTTATTTTATTCATTGTAATGAACACTGCGCCAGCGTCTGCATATCATACTGTTAACATGACATCACATTTACACTAAAAATGCCAAATGTTCTCTTTATATATTTTATTCGATCAAAAATACAAGTAAAATAGTGAAATATTATTACAGTTTAAAATAGCTGTTTTCCATGTGAATGTATTCTGAAATGTATTTTATTCCTGTGACGCAAAGCTGAATTTTTATCATCATTACTCCTTCAGTCTTCAGTTTCCTCGACTTTTTTTTTGTGGAAACTCTTATGTATTTTATTTTTCGATAGAACCATATTTGTTTGAAATATAATTTTTATAACATTAGAAAACTCTTTACTGTCACTTTAGAACAATTTAATGCATTCATTTATTCTGGTTTACCCACGAATATTAATCAGCAGAAATTCAGCTTTATTATCACCGTAATAAATTACAGTTTAAAATCTATTCAAACTGAAACCCGTTATTTTACATTCTAAAAATATTTCAGATTATTACAGTTTTAACTACATTTCTATATCAAATATTTAATGAGCAATATTAATTTAAAGAAGATGTAATCACTTGCTCCGCCTCTAAAACAAGGTTCCTTTTCGGTGACATCATCGAGGCCAGCTGGATGGGGAACATAGCATCCACAAACTGTTTAGTCATTGCTTTAGGAATCCTTAGTCAGCCTTTCTGAACTCTTTACATCAGTTAACACAAATGTAATGTTAGGTTAATGCACTGATAGCAAATAATGATGTGTGAAAATGTCACTATGGAATATCCTTTCGTTTTGACTTTTAACCCTTTTAGTTATAATCACGTGTATGTCAGTGTGTATCTGCAGAAGTGGCTTCCTTTCCCTCGATGATGCAGTGAGGCTAAAGGAATGGATCCAAGGCAGCTCGTGATGTTTTGTGGATGGTTTATCATTTGCATGTTTGCTGTGGCTTTTACACAGCTGCATGTGTCTGGTTTGACAATCACATGCTTTAAAGCTTTCCAAATGTGAGGACCTGAAACAGGACGTTCTTAGAGAGACGTTACAGCTCTGAGCTTTATTTTATTCATTTTTTTTTTTTTTTTTTAGCTTTAATCGAATACCAAACCCTAAATGTGAGAAGACGTTCATGCACGTTGTTGCTGTCTGTGCCACATTTCAGATCGAATGTTTTTATAAATCTGCTTTTCAAAGCTTCATGTTAGAGATTTGTGTTATGTCTTTTATGATACGTTTTCATTATTTTACAATCTGAGAATAATTCAAGAAAAAAAAACAGTAGTTGTGATCCCTAAGTAATATTTAGTGACTACTATTGCTGTGTTCGGGCATCATTTTAAAAACATGCAACTGGTCCTATTAGAGAAATATTTTTTGTTGCATGTCGTTTGAATGATGTGATTTAGCATTGAAAGATGTGGTATGAAACTGGCATGTAATCAGACTCTATACTTCCTGTGTTCATAGTTTTTGCCTTGTATGTGGTGTGCAGTTTAGATGAATATATTTGTTATGAAAAGCCTTAAATAAATTCCAAATACATGTTGTACATGTTATAATTGCACTTCTGTCGTTTATTAGTCTCTAACAGATCAATTTGTATCCTTATTATGTGTCCAATATCATTTTATTAGATCCTACCTGACCAATCGCTACCATTTTGTGTATTTAAATGGGGAGTCATCTCATTTATCACCAGTAACATATGGAGTGCCACAAGGATCCGTCCTAGGTCCTCTGCTATTTTTATTTTATTTTTCTTGGTTATATTATTAGAAAATACAGGCTTAGTTTCCATTGTTTTGCAGATGATACTCAACTATCTTATCTAAATTATCTAAGCTAACAGAGTGTTAAAAATGAAAAAGATTGGATGACCAATACTTTATATGCAAAATTCGGATAAGACAGAGATATTACTTATTGGACCTAAAAACAGTACACAGAATCTAGTAGACTACAGTTTGCAACTAGACGGAGGACCTGTTACTTTCCTCTACAGTCAAAAATCTTATATTAGACAGCAACTTCATATTTCCCATGTTAAAAAAACAGCATTCTTCCATCTTCGAAACATTGTCAAGCTATGAAATGTTACCCGTTTCTGATGCAGAAAAGCTAGTTCATGCATTCATGACCTCTAGACTGGACTATTGTAATGCACTTCTAGGTGGTTGTCCAGCTTCTTCAATAAACAAGCTACAGGTCGTCCAAAATGAAGTGGCTAGAGTCCTTACCAGGTCAAGAAAATATGATCTTATTACCCCAATTTTACTCTGGAATAGCCTTCCTGATAATGTTCGGGGTTCAGACACACTCCCTCTGTTTAAATCAAGATTAAAAACACATCTCTATTGGTCAAGCATTCAAATAATGTGTGACTGCAGTTATATCTGATCAAATAACATTATTTTTCCTTGGGTTAAACACGTTAATTTCACTTGGTTGGAACAGCAGCTACGCTAATTATGTCTCAATTTGTTTCTCTGTAACTAGGATTTATACAAGCTCCAGTCTGGATCCAGAACACCTGAGAAGAGATGATGCAAAAAATTTTAGCTATAAGTTTTAAATCTTTTAGCTCGACTGCCGGTGTCTCTTGTTAATGCAAATATCTAATCAGTCAATCAGGTCAGTGCATGAACGCAAGATGTTCAGATGTCATTCAATCCAAATGAAATGGCCTTTGCACATAAACTGAAAGTGTGTGCTTTGTGTCTGAACCGCGGATATTCTGAGATCTTCGCCCTCTGAAGTCTCGAGAGTTTATAGCAGATGGTGTGAGAAAACAGAGAGGTGTTGCTGGGATGCACTACAGCAGCTGAGGTCTTCACATTATACTGTCAGGTAAGAAAAGCGAGGCTGGGAATGCTGTTTCTAACCTCCTGTATCCCCTTAAAGCTGCAGTAGGTAACTTTTGTAAAAATGTATTTTTTACTTATTTGTTAAACCTGTCATTATGTCCTGACAGTAGAATATGAGACAGATAATCTGTGAAAAAATCAAGCTCCTCTGGCTCCTCCCAGTGTCCTATTGCCATTTGCAGAAAGTCATCGCTCCCGGTAAGAATCAACCAATCAGAGCTGCGGTCCGTAACTTTGTTTGTGTTCAAAATGTAGAAAAATGTATATAATAAGTGAGTACACCATGAATCCATTTTCAGACCGTGTTTTTAGCTTGTCCTGAATCACTAGGTTGCATCTATAATAAGTGTTTATATTCGGACTATTTTAGATTGCTTCGGGGATACCGCGGCGGAGTAACCCAGTACCTTTGTGATTCTTCATAGACATAAACAGAGAGAAGTAGTTCCGGCTACGATGTTCTTCCGCAAGACGCAAGCAGTTCTGTTTATTAACCGCTAGAGCGTCAGAAGTTACCGACTGCAGCTTTAATGCAAAAGTTACGTGCACATATAATTAGCTACATTGGCTGGCTTATAAACAATCTCTGGCAGTCAAGATGCACAGGTCATACTTACAAACTGATCAATTAAGCACTTTAAAGAGATAGACCAATTTCAGACTAGATTTGAGTAAGTTTTCTCCGATTCCAGTTTATTTATTTATTTTGTGGTTTGAACTGTGACTAGCTGCTTTATACGTTATTGAGACACTCTTTCCAACTGAAAGATTTCTAAACTAACACAATGTAACCACAAACTTGTCACCCAGAGTCCTAAAAAATTGTAATTTCTCCAGTGACCAACAGAGGACGCTGCAGTGTAACGAATCAAACCACTTACCAGTTTCCATCTGTACTGTAAATCTTAGACTGTGAGCACTGTGTCATGCATAACCTGTTTAATGTTGTGTTTTTATTGGAGTCTGACTGGCAGCATGAACATGGGTTTCTTGTGAATTAATGAGAAAGAGATTTTCACCTTCCAGACTGAGTCCATTGGGGCTGGACGTCCCAGAATAATCTGCTCCCATCAATTAGAGCCACGTTCAGCTTTAATCAAGTGCGTTTACACACCTAATGAGATGTGCTAACCACATTTGCCCTCATACCTGGGCCTGTCTCTTTCTGGGAATAGACTTTTAATTAATGTGACTGCAGACGGGGGCTTTAATGAGACGTGAGACGCTTTTTCATTATGTCTTCTGATTGTGATTGCTGCTAAATTATTTCACTTGTCAGCAAATGGATCTCTGTTGGTTTTGCTTCAAGAGCCTGAATTTGGAAACCAAACACTATAGCAATGTTCTTTATTATGCAAAGGTAAACAATGTTCTTTACCATGGTATTCTTCATTTAGGCATCAGAGACACACTTGTGTAATCAAAACAGACCGAGACAATTATAGTTAACTAAAATTAAAAACCATCTGAATGTTTGCGTTCTTAAAATAAAGTAGATGGTAACTGACATAAAATAAATTATTATAAATATATATATATATATATATATATATATATATATATTTTTTTTTACTTCATTATTTTAATTAAGTTTAGCTTAGTGTACTAAAATAAATAAAACTAAATAAGGAATAGATATTTCAAATAAAAACTACTACTACTAATTAATACAAAAACAGTATTAATTTTTTGGCAATACAAAAATAACACCGAATACAAAAAGCATAACTTTTTTTTTAATGAACTGAATGTATTATATTGTTTCAATAATATTCTTTAATATTTTGTATTTTGAGAGGACATTATGGTACTACACCATTCATTAAATTACACACCATTTAATTTTATATACAAGTATTAAAAACAATGCAAATATTACAAAAACATATATTTTCAATTAATACAATTAGAATATTTCACATATGTATATTTAAACATAATGAATTTCTTTGTGTTTTAAATTAGAATATATATTTAGACATTATCAAAGACTTAAATCTGGCTGACTTGTATTTTGTACCACCTAAAATTTTTCCCGTGATGGTTATATTTGACCACGAAGATCACAAGTTTTGAATTATTATTATTATTTTTTTAAGACCATTTAAACTTTTCTAATCATGTAAAAATGTTGTATGTGTGTTTATATAATGTACCGTAGAAGTCAAAACTTTCATACTATTCCAATGAAGTAAAAATGTAAATTCAAAACGTAACATCTTTCAGTCTAGAGGATCAAAATTTTGCCTTCATCTTTGTTTTTTTTCGTCCTGTCCAGAAGTCCTCAGAACAGACCTGCGACCCACCGGCTGAGATCCAGTGCTCCGGGTCTAAAATAACCACAGACAGTTGTGGGAGGATGAATTACACGACTAACCTACAGCTGAATCAAGGTCAGTTTGGGATATGTGAGCTCTGTGCTTCCTGAACAACAGTGTGGTGCATCAGTGACCAAAATATGCTTTATTTGTGGACGTCTGAAATGGAAAGCAGTGCTCTTTGGTTTCATTTCACATTGTTACTTTTTTAGACTGTAGAGTGAAACTCTAAGATGCAGATGAGTTTGTCCTCTTAGTCCTCTGCAGTGAATGGGTGCCGTCAGAATGAGAGTCCAAACAGCTGATAAAAACGTGGTCAATCCACACCGCACCGCTTAACATATTGAGAAAAAAGCTGCATGTTTGCATTATTGTGATGTTTGGACTCTCATTCTGACGGCACCCATTCACTGCTGAGCAAGTGATGTGATGCAAATGTAATTTACCTTATTTTCTGTTTATTATAAGTTCAATACTCTGTTCCAAGAGCTATGCACTAAATGCATGACTATAAGGAAAGTGTTTAGTCGAGTTGTATTCTCAGAGGATGCTTCCACATTCATGTGTTGCCAAAGCAGCTCACGACATTATAATTTTAGCTCCGAAGGAAAACACATCAAGCTATGAAGTCTCTGACTCCATATCCCAAATATGGGATAAAACATAGTTAAGATTCATCTTAGAGGCTGTAGCAGCCGTTCTGTGTCTTTATGAATTATGAATGTCAGTCCCAGTCTTGCTACTATTTTTAATTTCCTATATGCAAATAGGATTACGACGCTGGTGTGTGGGAACCCATGTGCGCCGCATGTGTCTTTAGACATGCAAACGTGTTTCTTCATCTCTAGAGCTGAGACACTGAATGTGACAGTGCTGCTATTTTTGCACTAGAGTCCTTGGGTTTATTACACCGGTGAATCTTTTTTGCTCTGACACAGTGTGAATGTATTCGCAGAAAGTGAAAGGTAGAAAACAACTCTCATCCGGATACAGAAGTAATGTGTATTTATTGCAATAATCAATCAATAGCTAACGACACTAATAGGACTTAAAGTACAGATTTAACATGAATAATTTCTTTTGGGATTTGAACCAACAACCTGTCAGGGCATTAACTGCTAGGCCACTGCACTCATTTGGGAGCGAATTAGTGGTTGGTTTCTTTTTTTATGGGAAAGACCCCTGGATACTGCAATGAGCTCATGTGAGTCAGACATGATGAATCACTCCATTAGGTTCAGTCCGGTAGTGATTCACTCTCTGCCCTAGATAAACTACTAAACTTGCACAGTTTAGAAAACACAGTGCACCTTTAAATGGATGTTTCTACTTTGCAGTATTACTCACTTTGATTATATCTAGTTTCTACATTGCCAATGCACTATTGCTCATTAATTGACCGCATTGATTCAGCGAGTTCACTCGGTAAATGATTCATCAGATTGATTCAAACTATAACGAACTGAGTTTGTGAATCTTTCCGCTTAAAATCGTAATTTGTTCGTAAATGTTGCATGTGTTTCATTCCCTTAAAAGAACCAGTTTATTAGAATCTGTTTAAATCAACAGCTCAGTTTGTCCTTCAGATTTGGGAAAAATCTGATTTATTTTGCAGTGGTGTTGTAGATTCATCCGCAAAGATACTGAAGAGCCGTTTAGACATTTATGGTTACATTTGAAAAGCTTTGAACAAATTTATGAATGAAAAATTTATGAGTGAATAAATGAACGAGTTGATGAATGAACGAACAAATTAATGAATGAGTGAACGAGTGAATGAACAAATGAATTAATGAGTGAATTAATTAATGAATGCGTGAATGAATGAATGAACGAACAAGCAAATGAATTAATGATTAAACGAGTGAATGAATGAACAAATGAATGAATAAATGAGTGATTGAGTGAATGAATGAGTGAGAGTGAGTGAATAAATGAAATAAGTGAGTAAATGAATTAATAAGTGAGTGAACGAATTAATAAACGAATGAGTGAACAAATGAATGACTGAACGCGTGAATGAGTGAATGAATAAATGAATTAATGAGTGAATGAATGAATGAACGAGCGAATGATTGAATAAACGAGTGAATGAATGGACAAATGAATGAATAAATGAGTGATTAAGTGAATGAATGAGTGAGAGTGAGTGAATAAATGAATTAATGAGTGAATGAATGAATTAATAAATGAGTGAGTGAACGAATTAATAAACGAATGAGTGAACAAATGAATTAATGATTAAACGAGTGAATGAATGAACAAATTAATGAATAAATGAGTGATTGAGTGAATGAATGAGTGAGAGTGAGTGAATGAATTAATGAGTGAATGAATGAATTAATAAATGAGTGAGTGAACGAATTAATAAACGAATGAGTGAACAAATGAATGACTGAACACGTGAATGAGTGAATGAATAAATGAATTAATGAGTGAATGAATGAACGAGCGAATGATTGAATAAACGAGTGAATGAATGGACAAATGAATAAATAAATGAGTGTGTGAATGAGTGAGTGTCTGAATGAATGAGTGAGTGAATGAATGAATAAACGAGTGAATGAATGGACAAATGAGTGAGTGAGTGAATGACTAAGTGTCTGAATGAATAAGTGAATGAATGAATGAATGAATTAATTAATTAATGAATAAACGAGTGAATGAATGGACAAATGAATGAATAAATGAGTGAGTGAATGAGTGAGTGTCTGAATGAATGAGTGAATGAATGAATGAATGGACAAATGAATGAATAAATGAGTGAGTGAATGAGTGAGTGTCTGAATGAATGAGTGAATGAATGAATGAATGGACAAATGAGTGAGTGAGTGAATGAGTAAGTGTCTGAATGAATGAGTGAATAAACGAGTGAATGAATGGACAAATGAGTGAGTGAATGAGTGAGTGAATGAGTGAGTGAATGAATGAATGAGTGAATGAATGAATGAATGAATGGACAAATGAGTGAGTGAGTGAATGAGTAAGTGTCTGAATGAATGAGTGAATAAACGAGTGAATGAATGGACAAATGAATGAATAAATGAGTGAATGAATGAGTGAGTTTCTGAATGAATGAATGAATGAATGGACAAATGAGTGAGTGAGTGAGTGAATGAGTAAGTGTCTGAATGAATGAGTGAATAAACGAGTGAATGAATGGACAAATGAATGAATACATGAGTGAATGAATGAGTGAGTTTCTGAATGAATGAATGAATGAATGGACAAATGAGTGAGTGAGTGAGTGAGTGAATGAGTAAGTGTCTGAATGAATGAGTGAATAAATGAGTGAATGAATGGACAAATGAATGAATAAATGAGTGAGTGAATGTGTGAGTGTCTGAATGAATGAGTGAATGGATTAATGAATGAATAAACGAGTGAATGAATGGACAAATGAATGAATAAATGAGTGAGTGAATGAGTGAGTGAATGAATGAATTAATTAATGAATGAATATTGACTTATTATTAATACATTTAATGTTTGTTTTCCTTATGCTGTCTGTTTTCTGTAATCCACAAACAGAAAGATATGAAAAAATTACAAGAGATTAACAATCACGTATCATAAATTAAAAATTATAAGCTTTTCAACACTAATGTGTCTGAGTACTGTGTGTGTGTGTGTGTGTGTGTGTGTTTATCGCTTAACTATATGTTTTGACGCTGTATGAATCACAGCCTGCTCCAAAATAAATAATTTTAGCCACTAATTAACACAAATGTAGGAAATATTTAGTGAATGAGCCTAAAATAAGAAGTCCAGTTTTATTTGAATTTTGTTTGGATTGTTCCGCCAGAGATATTGTTCCAACCAATCCCCAAAAAGTATGACGGAATTCATTTTTATTAATAAACTATGACTTTTTTTTTTAATCGGATTTAAATCCCATAAATCTCTCTTTAAAAATAAACGTGGTTAAAATTAACCCAAGCATATGAATATATTCCTGCTGAAAGCCACTGATGAGAAAGGGTGTGTCCTTGAGAGAGAGAGAGAGAGAGAGAGAGAGAGAGAGAGAGAGAGGAAGCGAGCGCGCGCGCTTGTTGCTCTTGAAGCGCGAGCCGCAGGTGATGATGATGATGATGATGGAGCGGTAGAAGGAAGAGCTGCTGCTTCCTCGTCTCGTCTCGTCTCTCACCTGTCACCGGTGTTGATTCTCCTCAGAGACGCGCTCGGCTCGGTCCTTCACTTCAATGAGGCTGTTCGTGAACTGTTGGAGTACTCGAGCTTCGCCACAGCAGCACCGTAGAGTAACGTTACTCCCCTCGCGTCATGTCTCACTCTGAGAGATGGGCAAGTTCGACGAGCACGAGAGGGTGATCCTCAACGTCGGGGGCACGAGGCACGAGACCTACCGGACCACGTTGAAGACCCTGCCGGGCACGCGTCTGGCTCTGCTCGCCTCCGAGTCGGACCTCGAGTCGGTTCTGGACCAGCTGCAACAAGTCCGGGGCTTCATCGAGTACAACGCGCGCAGCAACGAGTACTTCTTCGACCGGCATCCGGGCGTCTTCGCCTACGTGCTCAACTATTACCGGACCGGTAAGCTGCACTGTCCGGCGGACGTGTGCGGGCCGCTGTTCGAGGAGGAGCTGTCCTTCTGGGGCATCGATGAGACGGACGTGGAGCCGTGCTGCTGGATGACCTACCGACAGCACCGGGATGCCGAGGAGGCGCTGGAGGTGTTCGAGATGAACGTGGACAACGACGAGGACGACGAGTACGGCAAGCGGCTGCGCATCGAGGACGTGGTGTCCCCGGACGGTACCGTCTGCAGGTGGAGGAAGTGGCAGCCGGTCATCTGGAACCTGTTCGAGGACCCGTACTCCTCCAGAGCCGCCCGGGTAAGAGCGCAGCGCGGAGTCGCCAAACGGTTGCGCGCGGCTCCTTTACGCGCTCGCGCTTCCAGTGCATCCAAAACAACGCCGAGACTCATGCACGCGTATAGAGAAGTCAATTTCTTATTTAAGTTCCCGTGCATACTATTAAACGTGCCTGGGAGGGGTTAGTAAAGAGTAGAGAGAGTCTTCTAAAACGTTGATTTATATATGAGCGTGCTCGTGCATGCATCTAGACCAGTGCGTGATGGTTAGAAACGTATTGGAGAGGCACATGTCACATTTAAGGATCAAATCAAGACAGAGATGGCAAACACATTTGAGAAAGTGCATGCACGAGTGTTTTTCATCCTAAACGTGTGTAAACTAGATATGCATTGGTAACAGGTGTCCAGAACCTAAAACTTGAAATTGGCCTGATTGAGGGAGAGAAAAGAGTCACAGTCCTCCCACACTTATGGGAAGCGCAATGGAGGTTATTTTTCCTTTGTCACCATTTGAGATGTTTTAATTATAAACGATTGGTTGGAAGAGACTGGTAACTTCAGTGGAAAATATTAATTATTGAGATTGTTGCAGGCGAATTCAGATGCACTGCAGAGATCAGCCGGATCAAATTTTAAAGAGCTTTTTCTTTGTGCTGCTTCGGGTTCTGAGCTCTGATTATTTTTGAGCCACTGCGAAATCTTATGCATTTTATTAAAAATTCACATTTTTGTTCTTGATACATATTGTAAATAGCAGTTATTTCACTGAAAAATTGTTGTTTTCTTTGGAGTAAATTGTCCTTATTTCTCTAAAGAGAGATTGGTTTTCACATTCAAGGAATATTTCACACAAAAATTAACATTTGCTGATAATTTACTCACACTCAGGGCATCCAAGATGTAGATGAGTTTGTTTCTTCATCAGATTTGGAGAAATGTAGCATTGCATCACAGTGAATGGGTGCCGTCAGAATGAGAGTCCAAAAAGCTGATAAACGCTTAAATTGATTTCAGGAAACTGATAAAAGCTGATGGATTTGTTTCATGCAAACATGCCGCTTTCTGACGGCACCCATTCACTGCTGAGCAAGTGTTTGCAAATGCTACATGCAAATGCTAAAAGGTCATCCAAAATGTAGATGAGTTTGTTTCTTCATCAGATGTGGAGAAATGTAGCATTGCATCACTTGGATGCTCTGGAGTGAATGGGTGCCGTCAGAATGAGAGTCAAAAAGCGGATTAAAAACATCACAATAATCCACAGCACTCCAGTTCATCACTTAACATCTTGTGACGCAGATGAAGAAACAAACAAGAAGCAACGATTTGAAGCTAAAATGATTTAAGGATGGATTTGTTTCGTGCAAACATGCCGCTTTCTGACGGCACCCATTCACTGCTGAGCAAGTGTTTGCAAATGCTACATTTCTCCAAATCTATGAAGAAACAAACTCTTCTACATCTTTGGCCTAAGGTTGAGTAAATTCAGCAAATTAATGTTTTTTTGGGTGAACTGTTCCTTTAATGCTGGGTAAGTCTTACGTTGGTCTGTGGCCAGTGAATGCACACATCAGTGTTGGTTGATTGAGTTGTTTAACATGCAGAGATTGACTAAATGAGTCAGACTGTTTGTCTAATCAATGTCTAGCTGTTTCTCTAGACGAACAGCCTGCTATCTTCATTTCTAATGATGACAGACAGACAAACAGACTCCCAGATAATGATTCTTGCAACACGCTTGTTATTACCCAGCACACATTACCCAGAATTCCCCCTGCAGCTTCTAGTTTGTGCTCCCATGATGCCTTCAGCCTGGTTTCATCCATCTGTTTATGCAGCAGAGGGTTTGACGCTGTGATCATCATGTTGACGTGTGTGTGTGTGTGTGTGTGTGTGTGTTTTGATGCCACGTGTGCCGTTGCCAGTTAAGAGGTTAACACTGGCACACGTCTGAAGATGCTGCGCCGGGACCGTTTCCATGGCGACCGTATCTCTCATCAGCTGCCCGTGTTCATTCAGAGCAGCGATTGATTTCAGGAATTCAGCGGAGCGTGAACCCTGCGCGTGCCGTGTGTGTGTGTGTGTGTGTCTGCTCGTTTCCTCTGGCGCCGTTTGAAATGAGTGTGTTTGACATATTGTGTGTGTGTGGATGATTCATGCGCTGGAAGAATAGCACTGTCATACAGAACGCGTGTGTGTGTGTGTGTGTGTGTGTGTGTGGGCACGGATGATCTGGATGCTGATGCTGGCAGCACGAGTCTTTCAGCCTAAACTTTGCTGTCCGTCATCGTCTTTAAATCGGTCGTGGAGCGCTGATGATCTCGGCGAGTTTCGCGTGTGTTGAGGCTGTGGGCGTCTTCGTGGGATGCTCGTGTCCTTGTTGTGCGATTACAGTAATGAAACAAGATCTTTTGAGAACAAGCCTCGAGTTGATAATGATGGTGACGATGAAGTCTTTGTGTATGTAGATGCACAACAGTGTGATAAACCCTTTAAAAGTTTGGAATAATTAAGGTGATTCAAGACTGCTTTTATTTGATCGCAAATCCTGCAAAAGTTATAAAACGTTATTACAATAAAAAAAAAAGTTCTCATAGTATTAATTAGAATGATTACTGAAGGATGTGGTGATGCTGAAAATTCAGCTTCGATCACAAGACAAATACACATTTTTAAAATGTTTTCAAATATATTTGTTTTTCTGATTTTACTGGATTTTTCATCAAATAAATGTATTCTTGGTGAGAAAAAAAAGTATTCTTTCAAAAACATTAATAATCTTATTTTATTTAAACGTAACCTCTCTGGTATTGTTAATTTGGGGTCACACTTGTGTTGCTCAAAACTGACTGAACAGCTGAAATGTAACTTTTTTTTATTTTTTCAGTAAAATCAAATATTTTTGTTCAATACATTTTTTTTTTAAATTTTGTATTTTGAGATAATTTCATGGTACTAATTAATATTCATGCAATAGTTATGATCAACATTTATCCCATTGGAAAAAAAAACTATTATTTTTATATTATTTTCAATAATGGCAGTATTCCATGTTAAAATGTAAACAATGCCGTTTTGTTTCTGAAGACAGATTAGTGCCATTTGGTGGTGAATAAACAAAAAAAAACTCTACATAAGTCATAAAATTCTCTAGTTGTGGACATAAATACGTATTTCTATTAATTTGTTGATTTGATAGATTTTTGTAAAGATTGATTTTTTTTTGGTTTGAAATGTCAGTTTGTGCATTTAATTTTACTACGGTCAAACCTGAACACAGTAAGACATCAAAATTAAACAAAAATGTAACTTTTTTTTTTTTTTTTTTTTTTTTGTGAATGATTTGTAAATTGCACACAAATATTCTCTGCATTTTTGCATGTTTCGGTCATATTTTTTAGACAAAATTACTTGTGAAATATGTGAAACACACGTGAAACACACATGAAGCATGTGTTTTTGAAACATTTTCATGGTGTTAATGTGTGAAAACCATATGAACAAATGTGGACACATTGGTTTCACAAGCTGAAGTGCATGTGCCTTTTCTGTAAGGGAAGCTCAAATGTGCATGCTTGACTTATATATATTATGCTTAATATAGGCTTAATATGAAATAGATATAATAATATATATATATATATATAACAGATAAATGCATTATAACCTATAGCCCTAGTTGCTAGTATGTTAGTTATGTTGCTGTCTATGCAGGGTCAGAAAGCTCTTGGATTTCATCGGAAAATATCTTAATTTGTGTTCAGAAAAGAAACGAAGGTCTTAGCGG
>NC_039271.1:5519646-5572146 GCF_003368295.1 Carassius auratus | reverse complement strand
TACCTTTAAATATGCAAATAGCCTCTGTTGTGATTGGCTGAACTCGCACACAGCATGTCACCATGAATATCTAAATATGGGCGTTCGTATGCAAATGAGCTCCTAGCTAAGATGATTTATCAAATAATACAGTAAACAAGTGAGGAAGCATTGTGAATGTTAGTACATCAAATCTGTGTTTCCAAAACAACACATAATCCAGTTTTTCATCATGCAACCGCTTAGAAATCCGGAATGCATTATTTTAATGAAATGATCTGTTTAGTTAGAGACCTTACAGTAAGTGATATTATTATCATAATTTAACATGAAGCATGATGTGATGACATTTAACGAGCGGCTGCTGTTGAGTAATAATAATTACTGCATGCATAGACGCAAAGGTCACCAACAACATTAGGATTTTTCATATGACTATGCATCTAGTTTTTGGCCAGATTTCAAGGCAGCGTCACATTTATCCTTTACAGAGAAAGGAAGTCCCATAATGCATTGCAAGCAGCTCTTTCAAGGATGCATCAGCATGAATATTAATGTACTTAAATACAACTGGAAAAAACTTCAATATAAATACTTAATAGTAATATAATTGAACGTAATTGATGCTAATGTCAAACTCTTCAGGGTTCAGTCAGGGTCGAGTGTCCTGTGCGCTTCACTACTGTTTGTGTGTCACACGAGATGCTCCCTATCTAGTGTGTGTTTCATATCAGACACTATGAAGCTCCATTTCAGATGGGTTTTTATTACAGAGCTTCAGTGTCACTTCATCGATGTTCACTTACTCCATGTAACCCTGTACGATCACTTTACCTTTCTGTTTACTAGCAGAGCTTTGATGCTGAAGCTGGCTTCATGGGTTTTGTTTTTGTTTTGAAACATGCATTTTCTGATGCAACTGATTCAAAATGCTTCATGCAAGAAGTAAACTGCACACTGAATCAATTTCTATATGCACCTATATGATCTACTTAGGGAACTTAAAATCCAAATAAAACGCACACCGTGTTCACAATGTTCCTCAATGTTCAAATCTAATTGTAAATGCATCATGAAGATGTGTTATAAAACACACAGAGCTGTCGTCTGAGGTCACTTTGTGTAACTGAGAGCTGGAAATATTCTCATAGACGAAATACTCTTCTCGCTCACTGTGTTACTGTCTTCTGACACGCCGTCTCGCCTCTAAACTAATAACGGGGTAATAATAGATGCAATATGAATATGATGCACAACTGGGCTGTTTTTTGTCTAGCACTTTGACTCTAAAGCTGCGTCTAATGAGGCTTCGGTTCAACTTTGCATATTCACAATATGATTTTGCATTGTTAGTATGGTGATGATTTATTTGGCCATTAGGTTTCCTAAAGACTGACTGTTTGTGTGATCCTCTCGTGATGTGACTTCAGCTAATGAGCTCGATTCATTTCTGTGACTCTTCATTTCTTTTTTTCTGTGTTTTTGTAACAGGATGTTGATGCGTGGCATTTTTTATACTTAAATGTTATGGTAAAATATAAGTATTTTTGGGGGGGGTATTAGATTTGATGAATCTGTCTATTATGGTGAAATCTATCCATTTATTTATTATATATGCATATGTGTGTGTGTTTGTGTGTGTGTGTGTGTGTGTGTGTATACACTGCTGTTCAAAAGTTTGGGATCAGTAAGACTTTTAAAGTAATGTTTTAAAGAAGTCTCTTCTGCTCATCAAGTCTGCATTTGTTTGATTAAAAATACAGAAAAAAACTATACGTTTTCAAAATTTTATTACAATATAAAATAATGGTTTCTATCTTAATATCTTTTAAAATGTAATTTATTTATTTGATGCAACGCTGAATTTCCGTCAGCCATTGCTCCAGTATAAAGTGTCACATGATCCTTCAGAAATCATTCTGAAATGATGATTTATTATTAGAGTTATCAACAGTTGTGCTAGTAAATATTTTTTGGGAAACTGCGATACTTAAAAAGTTAAAAAGAACAGCATTTATTCAAAATATAAAATATTTTCTAACAATATAAATCTTTGCTATCACTTCTTAATTTAACACATCCTCGCTGAATAAAAGTTTAATTTATTTAAAATAAAAATTTAAAAAGAATCCACATTTACTAACCCCAAACATTTGAACTGTATATTGTTAGAAAAGGTCTCTATTTTAATTAAATGTTCTTCTTTTTAACTTTTTATTCATCAAAGAATCATGAAAAAAAGTATCACCGGTTCCAAAAAAATAATAAAAATATTAAGCAGCACAACATTGATAATAAATCATCATATTAAAATGATTTCTGAAGATCATGTGACTCTGGAGAAATGATGCTGAAAATACAGCTGTGCATCACAGAAATAAGTTATATTTTAATTTATATAAAAATATATATTTTTTACATCATAATAATGTTTTAATAGCACAGTTATTAATTATTTTCCTGTATTTTTGATCGAATAAATGCATCCTTGATGAGCTGAAGAAACTCCTGTTAAAAAAAAAACAATAAAAATCTATCCGATCCTAAACTTTTGACTGGTAGTGTGTATATATATATATATATATATATATATATATATATATATATATATATATGTGTGTATGTGTGTGTGTGTGTGTGTGTGTGTGTGTGTGATTCACTACTATTATCTATCTTATTAGTTTTATTTATTTAGAGAGAGACAATGTATTTTACTTCTAACATGAAACGGCGTGAGTTTATTTTGGGCTGTTTGGTTGCAGAAAGACTGAGAGTGTGTTAAATCTGCTTCTGTGTGTTTACTCTCTGAATTACAGACTCACAGATGATTGTGTTCGGATGAAACGAAGGATTGTTTCCTTTCCTTTCTCTCTGATAACTCTGCTTTACCTGACAGAATGAGATCACGTTGATTGATCCGTTCTCTCTCTCTCTCTCTCTCTCTCTCTCTCTCTCTCTCTCTCTGTGTGTGTGTATTCACTGGCAGGCTTTCTTCACACACACACACACACACACACACACACACACACACACACACACACACACACACACACACACACACACCCGCTGCCTGATCTCTGTCACGTTCAAGTGTGATGTGACGTTGAACACAAAGTCAAAATCCAGGATACGATGATGGCTTGGATCTTGTATGTTACAACAGAATAGAGTTTCACGATTAAATTCGGTTTGATTATTCGATTCGATATTGATTATTCTGGATATATATATCACACCATACGTGACAAACGCTTCAATTACACTCAAAGAAGTTTTGATAATGATAGAGTTATTATAAAGTAATTACATTATTATATATTTTTACTTTCATTAGAAATATTTTTGAAATATTAACCTTTAAATGCTCATAAAAACTTTAATTTTAACTTTTAACTTTTAACTTTAAAATATTAAACGAAAAATCATAATGAGGGTATGGTCAGTGTGTGTGTGTGTGTGTGTGTGTGTGTATATATATATATATATATATATATATATATATATATATATATATATATATATATATATATATATATATATATATATATAATATGGGGGGTGAGTCTTTTGGTATTATGTATTAATTTAATATACATATAATATATTTTTTAATCTTTATTATATGTAGGCTATGTGTGCGTCTTTTTATATCTTAGTTTAAATATTTTATTAATTTCATATTTATGTGTTTCATATTTTAGTTTTTCTTCCTTATATTTTATCTATATATATTTGTGTATGTGTGTGTGTGTGTGTGTATATATATATATATATTTATATTTATAGTTTTTTTTGGGGGGGGGGGGGGGGGGTGTTGGTATCTTTTTTTTTTTATTGTTACATTTTATTATATTATAAATATATTTTATAGTGTATATATATATATATATATATATATATATATAAAATATATAAAATATATATTTAGAATCTTATGTTTATCTTTTATTTTATAATTTGTCTAAATTTTTTTCTATATATGTACATTCTTTTTTTAATATCTTGATTTTTGCTATATTACATAATATTATATTATCAGTCAAGTTTAAAGTTAAAATCTCAGTTAAATAACAAGTAAATATTGAATGTGTTGTCTGTGTGATGTACAGTCATTCATGAATGATGTTCTCAGAGCAGTTTGTGTTTGTGAAGTGATGTTTTATGGCAGCGGTGGTTAAAGATGTTCAGTCGTATGGAGCGCTTTATGATGCTTTAGTGTGTTTCGGAGCTTGATGGATGTGATCGCTGTAGTCCTTCATTACAGAAGGAGGACGGTTTGACCGAGGTCTTCAGAAGGGTGAGTTCTGATCTTTAAGGAGCGCTCTCTGAAAGCACCGGCAGACAGATAGTCTTACGCTCCTTCGGCTGGATCCGTCTCTCCGTCTCTCCTGCGCTCCTGAGGGATTTGATTACGGGGTGAAGCGCAGACGCCGGGGCAAGGGCATCACTGATCCGAAGCTCAAGTGAGAGAAAGTGTTTCTGACGGCCGCTGTGTTTCTTTCTGATGGATCTGATCACATTTAAAGCAATAGGAGACTTTGCATTGATGAAATCTCTTCTTTCATGTTCCACAGAATATCTGACCCTGGAGCACAAAACCAGTCTGGAGTCTCTGGGGAATATTTGAAGCGATAGACGTCAATTCGTCGTACGGGTCAAAATGATAGATTTTTCCTTTATGCCAAAAATCATTAGGATATTAAGTGAAGATCATGTTCCATGGCGATATTTTGTACATTTCCTACAGTAAATATATTAAAAAGTAATTTTTTTATTAGTAATATGCATTGCTTAGAACTTCTTCAAAGGCGATTTTCTAAATATTTCGATTTTTTTTTTTTTGCACCCTCAGATTCCAGATTTTCTAATAGTGTCCGATCCTAATAAACCATACATCAACGGAAAGGTTATATATTTAAAATCTACATTCAGTTTACACTCATGACTGGTATTTGTGGTCCAGGGTCACACAGGACTTTTAATTTGTGAGAGTGTATTATTATGGGATGCATCTCTCTTATGTCTAGTATTTGTTCACCTGTCGATTTGTGTTCACTCTATAATGCTTCTCTAGCACGTTTTCCCCTTCACACACACACACACACACACACACACACACATTAGAAACTCCGTCTGGAGCTGGACTGAAAACATGACGGCAGATTTTCCCATCATCCATCTCTCCTCTCCCAACTCTCTTAATAATGAAGCGGCCGTCCCATCGATCTCCATTTCGCCGAATTAGCTCCGATCCCAGAGTAAAACAGCAGCATTGATGATTCATGAGCGCTGTAACACCTCTCCGAACCTGTGTCTCAGTCTTCAGGCCTCAGACAGTCTCAGACACCGAACTACAGCAGAGATAAAGACATTGTTAAATGTCAAACATAGCCTATATTTATTTAATGTAATAAATGAATATATGTGAATACATTATTATAATTCACATAAAATTTTGTTTGATATTCTAATTCATTTATTATAATTTGTATTAGAATAAACATTATTATAATAAATAATTATAAAAAATAATTAATAAATTATTTATTTAAAGATATTTAATTTGATCTTTTATATATATATATATATGTATATATAATTTATTTATTTATTATGTGTACATATTATTATAATACATAATTGTGAAATCATATTTAAATATTTTATTTATTGTAATATACATAGTTTTTTATATATATATTAAAAATATATAATGATTAAAATGATAAATATTTAAAAATTATATAAAACACACACATAATAACATTGTAAAATATAACATAATTTTTTTAATGTATTTACATTGGTATAATTAGCTTTCTGTAATAAACAGACTAAGTCATAACTTGTATATTTTCCTTCTAAATTACGAAATCCTCCCTTTTCTGTTAAACAAAACATCTGCATGTGTGCACAAATCAAGATTTTTAGTGTTTTTTGTATTTTATGGGTTAATTGACTGTAACTAATGAACGTTGACTGTTTTTGACCTGTTGTGAAATACAAAATTAGGGATTCCTTGTAGAAACATTAGGGATCTGCAGCTTGAACAGGTTTAGACGGACTTTCTGAGAGGAATCAAGTGGATTCAGACCAAATACGTGTTGTTCATGATAATAGAAATGTGTTTGACAGACCAAATCTGTCAGGGACCATTTTTTACCCCGAAAGAGTCTCTGATTTATTCAAAACCATGAGTTTCATTTGATAGTGAATGTTGGACTCTCTATTATTATTGTTTTGCTTGAAATGAGTGTTTGACCAGAAGTATTAGTCCAGAAACACACTCTACATGGCAAGAAATGTGTTTTTTTTCTTTCTTAGTATTTCTTTATTTTTTTCTAGTACAAATGTCTAAACATTTTTAAACCAATATACATTTACTTGAAGCAAAATTACTGAAAAAGTATAAAAATGAAGTGAGTTTGTGCTTAAAACAAGAACAAATATCTGACAAACGGGTCTGAAAAATAAACTTAATTCAAAGGGAAAATTAGTATTTTAAAAAAATTGTAATCATTTTAAGTAGATCAAAATAATTTTAATAAAAAATGTCTTATTATTAACATTATTATTATTATTACTTTTTTGTTAATTAAATTAATAAGTACATCTTGTATTTGTTTTAAATAGATTTAAATAGATTTTTCATTTATTATTTTTTTAAATTTAATTTTAATTATTCTATTATGTAACATTTTATTGTTTTAATAAATAAATTAAAAACCATAACATTTTATTATTTTTTTATTATTAGAATAATTAAAATAAATATATACAAATATGAATATTATAATTTTAAGAGATTAATTTGTCTTATGCAAAAATCTGCAAAATTAGGTGAGTTTGTGCATAAAGTAAACCGATATTGGCGGATATTTGTTGTTGTTTCAAGCAAAAACAAAATTTTGTTGCATTTCTCAGAAAACTTAATATCTCATATCATCTTGTGTGTCCAGTAAATGTCTCTTGTTTTAAGAATTTTTATATATATTTTTTGCAGCGTATGCAAGTACACAAATACAATTGTGCAACAGACCTTCAAATGATGCATGTCAATGAAAATGTTTTCTCTCTTGCATTGCAGACTGTTTTTTGATGTTGTGTGAGAGTGTGATGTCAGTGCATTTAAAGCATTTGGGCTGAACTTCGTCTGAATTATTGAGCTGTGAGGAGAGGCTTGGACGTGTCTGAGAGTCTATTTATACCGAGACGCAGCAGCTTCCCCGAGAGCTCCTCAAGCGCTCAGGATTTGTGTCGTTTGCATTGGGTTTCAGCTCGTCTCCATCTGTTGTTATTTCTATGATTTCTGCTGTCATGCTCAGAATGACCTTTCATTGTTCAGATGCACGTGTGTGTGTGTGTGTGTGTGTGTGTCTGAGGGAAACCCCTGTGTTCGCTGCCAAATGCACACTTGTTTTTCCCTGCCATCTTCCCCGACTCTCGTCCTGCACGTCTTCTCGCTCGTCCTCGTTACACCGGAGAGAGAGAGAGAGAGAGAGAGAGGGGTAGAGAGAGGGAGAGGGAGAGACGGGTGCAGTTACCATGGTTCCCCCGAAATGAGAAGAAAACACAATGACAGTCTTTATGAAACACACACAACCTTTTTATAACCTTCAGAGACACTCAGAGACACTCAGACACCAAGTGAGACAACGTTATTCTTCCCAAAGATAGACACCATCATGCTACCTTTAAAATGGTCCAGTTTAATCGTAATCCCAGAATGCATTAAGCTCCATGGGGAAAACAATAAAATAAACTATGTCCCTATATGAAATCAGTTTAATTTTCATAATACATTTAAATAAAATGTAATTATCTATGAAGATTCGGGAGGAGCGCGTCAGATACTTGGCCTAATCATCACAGGTGGACCACAATCAAGTAATCAATCCCACAGTATAAATATCGCTGACTTACCTCTATCCATTGACGGTTTATCAGCATGCTGGTTCGCCTCGTCAGTCACCTTATCACAGACCCAATTTTCGTACCAACGAAGAGTGCTACACAGGGGATTTATAAGACCTGCTGCTTTTGCCGGACCCGAGATCATTTCTACCCAGCCAAACACGGCCGTTGAGCAGCATTAAGCGTCATCGCGACAGCTGCTATCCTCGCCAAGCCACACATCGTGGCCAATAGACCGTGCAACTCCGAGCTTGCCTGCTCGATACACGATCGCGCCGCCCGAGACCGAGCTCTCGTCGAGCGCTGGATTGCAGCAGAAAGAATCCAACCACGGTTCAGCCTTTCACCACGGCGTTCCGGCCGAGTGGCAGTGTGAGGCCGCTTCCTCTAGCGGCGCAGACTAATACATTTCCAGGCGAAGACGCTAAAAAAACAGGTTCTTCTTTTTCTTCATTGGATTTTTACGGCAGTTTGCATTCAAAGTGTTGCATCTAAAAGCAGTTTTGCGGCTAAAGTTTTGTTCCGTCTTCTTCTAGTAGTGTTTTATGGAGGTTTTGGCAAACCAACGTAAAGGTGCATTACCGCCACCCGCTGATCCGGGGTGTGGATTCCGCATAAATTTGGACTACAGATACACCGTTCCGTCGGATGATGATGCCACTTTTTAACCACGAAGCCAAAGGCATTAGGTTAGATTATTGTAATGCCTCGTTCTCAGGCCTTCCAGCTAAATCGTTGAGCAAGCTTCAGTATACAAATTCTGCCGCACGCTTGTACTTCTCCTCGCGAACACATTACACCGGTTCTTTCACAATTACACGGGCTTCCCGTAAACATGAGAATTGATTTTAAAATTCTTATCTTAACATACTAGGCACTTCATGGGACTGCACCTGAGTATTTTTGTGAACTCATCAGTCCTGATATTCCATCACGCTCTCTTCGCTCTACTAACTCTTCACTTCACCAGCCATAATGTGAGCTAAAGACCATGGGGGAAAGAGCCTTTTCATATAAAGCCCCTACGCTATGGTATGTACTTCTTCTGCATGCACCTATGTTGGGCAATTTTGTTGATTAAGTCACATTTATTCAAGACTGTCTGTCTTTAATGAATTATTGTATTGCTTTTGGCGTTTGTTCCTACAAATAAAATGCATTATTATTATTATTATTATTATTATTGTTACATTCGCCTTACCGCGCACGTTTAAACCTCGCCGAAATGATACAGACATAAGTTAAAAAAAAAAAAAGTCTCTGGATAAAAGCGCCTGCTAAATGCTTAATTTAATTTAAAAATTTTCATTTGTATGCAAGTCTTCTGGTAGGACCAAATCATTTAGGGACCTATTTTACCATTCACTGGCGTGATCACTCAAAATTAATCTAAAACGCATCTGCCCTCGTGTTTTGATGCAGGATAGCAAGCATGAGTAAAATTACCATCGCCTTTTAAGGACCGTAATACGGAAAACCGGAAAGTAAGTCTCTTTAGAAACCACTTGGAAGCAAATAGCACATAACTGCCGTTAACCCATTTGCTGCAAGCATCGCCAACGGCCCCAGTCTATGTTTCGTTTTCACAGCACGTTAAACATCACTCTCTTACTTGATCTGGATAAGCCGCGCATCAATTGAAGTCCAAAGACTTTGGCTTTTATATCTGACCAATATTTCGATAAAACATAATTCCAGTGATTAATTTTCCATCATGTCAGGAAAACTATTCCTATTCCTGAACGGTAAACGTCAAAGTGTTAGCTCGTGGACAAATGTTGATCATGGATCTAGTCAGAAAGAATCATGAACAGAAACATCTTTATTTTGGGTATATCATTTCTGCCTCCATGCCAAAAAGTCGTAATCTTGTAAGGGGTTAACGTTACTGCTATAATCATGTCTTTCGGTACAACGCCTTACAAGACTAAACATGCTCAATCGTTTCCAAAAGCCTCTGTTTCCACAGTCCATAATACAACGTGAAAACAGCGTTCCAAACGTATCCACTCGGGAGTCCGTCTAAAGAGCCTGGAGGCCAAATGAGAGGAAAGATGCTTTTCCAACAGGAACATAATAAGGTGGACAAGGCCTGAGGAATCGTCAAATCAGGCAACAAATTGCTAAGCTGGTAACACAGTAGGCTACCCATCCATTTTTAGCTTGCCCCATCAAATATTACTAACACTTTTTACTCTTCCCACAGCCAACATCTACAGCAGCCGAAGCAAGTAGCCTTTCATGTACCTCCTCACTGCCGCAGCAGTGTCTGCTCCCGCAGGGGCCTTTCCTGTACCTCCCCACCGCCGCTGCAGTGTCTGCTCCTGCAGGAGCCTTTCTTGTACTTCCCCACCGCCGCTGGAGTGTCTGCTCCCGTAGGAGCCTTTCCTGTATCTCCCCACCGCCGCTGCAGTGTCTGCTCCCGTAGGAGCCTTTCCCGTATCTCCCCACTGCCGCTGCAGTGTCTGCTCCCGCAGGAGCCTTTTCCGTATCTCCCCACTGCCGCAGCAGTGTCTGCTCCCGCAGGAGCCTTTCCCGTATCTCCCCACTGCCGCAGCAGTGTCTGCTCCCGCAGGAGCCTTTCCCGTTCTCCCCACTGCCGCAGCAGTGTCTGCTCCCGCAGGAGCCCTTCCTATACCTCCTCACTGCTGTGCAGTGTCTGCTCCCGCAGGAGCCTTCCTACACCTTCTCCCTGCTGTGCAGTGTCTGCTCCCGCAGGAGCCTTCCTACACCTCCTCACTGCCGCGCAGTGTCTGCTCCCGCAGGAGCCTTTCCTGTACCTCCACACTGCCGTAGCAGTGTCTGCTCCCGCAGGAGCCTTTCCCGTTCTCCCCACTGCTGTTGCAGCGTCTGCTCCCGCAGGAGCCTTTCCTACACTTAAATATATATATATAAAAAAAAAAAAATAAAAAAAAAAAAATACCACACATCACCTCCGCCTAAAGGCATGCCATGCATCTGAGGTTGCGGTGATAGCATCATGTATCGACAATAGCCAAGACGATATTAGGCCCATTCTCCAACCAACGTTTTTTATAATAATCATTAGGCGGCCTACCTTAATTCGGCCTACCTTAATTAATCAAACCGCTCCGTTATCCCATCTCAGCACTGCATTTCCCGCTCGCCCGTGCCCTCAAAGGACGATGTGAGCCAGTAGGTTTAAAAAAAAAAAAAAAAAAATCATTGGACAAGCGAGATGATCGTAGTGCCGACTACATGAACTAGCAGTATTTAAATATAGTATTTATACTTAATACCAGTGTATCAGTACTTCCGAAAGTATATATATTTTTTTTTGATTATGGGCGATTCCATAGGCTCTTTTCGTGCACCTGCATGGTCAAAATGGTAAATAGTAAGCTCAGACAGTATAAAGAATCTTTCTCTTACTCCACCCATGCACGATTACATCGTCGATATGTACCATCGATCTCACGTGCTGACAATGACCACATCGCCGATACATGGCACCCATTTGGGGTACACTGGCACAGGAAATCCTAATTTATTTTTGCACACTTAATTTCGGATACTATGACTGCACCAAGATTTTTTCGGACTCATTATCGGAAGCAGCTCATTGGATGTGCTAAACAATTATCCAAGTAAGCCTCACAGCGTCTACCCTCGTAGACAAATAAATCATCCTTAGTATCGAACTCCCTGCCAGGCGCTGCAAGAGGGCTCCCGGTTGAACCAACCTTTGCCTTCTCCATTCAACTATTATAAATCATCCTTAGTATCGAACTCCCTGCCAGGCGCTGCAAGAGGGCTCCCGGTTGAACCAACCTTTGCCTTCTCCATTCAACTATTATAAATCATCCTTAGTATCAAACTCCCTGCCAGGCGCTGCAAGAGGGCTCCCGGTTGAACCAACCTTTGCCTTCTCCATTCAACTATCAGCAAAGCTTACTCGTTTGACAACGCAAATATTCAAATCCTGCCAGATGCTTTCCCACTTAATCAATCTTGGACTTTCCATCCAACCACCAGCGAAGCTTACCCGATTAAAAAAGCCAAAAAAAAAAAAAAAAAAAAGCGACATTTACCTATCGAACACCAATGAGTACATTGCAGCCCAAATAAATTTTCCCTTCGATGGAAAGATGTACCCATTCAATACCGCAAGTTACGCTTTCGCCGAACACTAACGGGCTCTTCGCAGATAAAACAATCTCAATTTTCCCTCCGATGGCTGGAGAGACTACCCATCTGGTGTCGCAAATTTTAATAAATATAATAAATGAAAATACAAATAAATATAGAAAATAAATAAATAAATAATAAATAAAAAGACACCGGATGCTGGCCATAGCCTCCCGACCAGATAACCTTACCTTTTTTCAATCCTATGGCCGGCAAGGCTTCTCTCTTCGATGCCAAGAGCTTGAGCTCCCATCGGATGCTGACGAGAGCCTCCCGGCCAGACAACCTCACCTTTTCCATTCTGCGGCCAACAAGGCTTACCCGTTCGTTGCCTGGAGCTCACACTCCCTTCGGACGTAGGTGAAAGCCCCCGGCTACCTGCTTTTCCATTTCTGTCTTTCGTACGGAGAAGTTTACCCGCCCAACGCATGGAGTCAAGGCTCCCATTGAACGTAGGCGAGAGCTTCCCGGCTAGACAACCTTACCTTTTCCGTCCTTTGGCCAGCGAGGCTTAACCGTTCTATCCGGGAGCTAAGCTCCTGTCGGACGAAGGTAAGAGCCTCCCGGCCGGACAACCTTTTCCGTCCTTCAGCCAGAGAGGTTTACCCGTTCGATTCCTGGAGCTAAGCTCCTATCGGACGTCGGTCCGAGCCTCCTGGCTAGACAACCTGACCTTTTCCACCCTTGGCCAGCGAGGCTTACCCGTCCGATGTGAGTGCTCCCATCGGACGCCGGCGACAGCCTCCTGGCCAGCCAACCACGACCCTACTGTGTGTTTCAGGTTACTAACCTACAAGCAAGCTGCTTAAATGCTGCAAGTACCTAACACACAATAAACTCTCCTTCCTTCCTATGGTCACCAAGGCTAAACCGTCTCTTGCCAGGAGTAGCAAACTCCCTTAAACGCCGACGACAGCCTAACGACCACGCAAACTTACCTTTTCCAACCTACGGCCTGCGAGGCTCACCCAGTTTGTCCCCGCCGGACGCTGGCAAGAGCCTCCTGGCCACCTATCGTTACCTTTTCTGTCCGCCATCCGGAGAGGCTTACCCGTTCGATGCGCGTGCTCCCTTCGGACGCCGGCGAGAGCCTCCCGGTTAGACAACCTTACCTTTTCCTTTTCTATGGTCAGCGAGGCTTACCCGTTCGATGTGTGTGCTCCCTTCGGACGCTGGCGAGAGCCTCCTGGTCAGACTTGCTTTACGTTTCCACCCTACGGTCGGCGAGGCTTACCCGTTCGATGTGTGTGCTCCCTTCGAACGTCGGCAACAGTCTCTCGGCCACACAACTTACCTTTCCATTTGACGGTAGGCGAGGCTTAACCGTCCGACGCCACGAGTCTCGTCCTCTCGCCAAATCCTGCAAAAAAAAAAAAAAAAGCTACCCTCAGCTACTCTCACATCTTTTAACCCCGTCTGGCGAGGCTTACCCGTTCGATGTTCTGAGTTTGAGGCCCCATCGGATGCTGCGAGAGTCCTCCCAGTCGGGTTTTCCTTTCCAACCCTCCCCGTCCGCCGAGGCTTACCCGTCTGTCGCGTGCGCTCCCTTCAGACGTCTGGCGAGAGTCTCCCGGACGGGCCTATGCTTGCCAGCCGCAAGTGAATCTCATCCAGCCGATGCCGTGAGTCGGGATCTCCCTTCGGATGTTGCCAGAGTCCTCCTTGTCGGCTGGCCCAAAAGCTTTTTATCTGCCTAACCGAGAGGACCCAGACGTCCGTCATCCTGAGTCTCAATCTCCTGTCGGAGGCTTCATGGGCCCTCTCGGTCAGCGTTAGGCCCTTCACCCACTGAATAGCAGGGGCTATCAGCCAGTAGGGCCCGTACGCCGACACCGTGACCTATTCCGGTCGAGGCAACTCGGGTCCTCCCGGTCGGGCACCACAACCACGCCGCTCCTCCTCATCGGCCGGCAGGGCTCACCGATCCAACGCCAAAAAACTCCAGTTGAGCATCGGCCCGAGCCCTACCGACCGGGCGCCAACAACCACGTAGTTCACTAGCTGCAGCTGGTAGGGCCTACTCTCTCAACGCCCAAGTCGCTCCCTCCGGAGTACGTAGGCCCTTCCAGCCTGCCAACGAGATAACTTCTCAGAAACCAAATCAGCCCCCGCCAGTACTCTGCTTTTTGGGGGGCATTCTTTAAACTGGCGGCTGTCCTCCTGTACATTTGCCTTTTTGGGGGGTACTCTAGCTTCGGGCAATTCCCGAGCTCGGAGCCCTTCCCCGGACAGCACGCCAAATACGCATACCATACCTCAGCTAATTATATGTAAGCGTGAACTAGTGAAATGTAATTATCTATGAAGATTCGGGAGGAGCGCGTCAGATACTTGGCCTAATCATCACAGGTGGACCACAATCAAGTAATCAATCCCACAGTATAAATATCGCTGACTTACCTCTATCCATTGACGGTTTATCAGCATCCCTCCTCCACCCCATCTCCTCACTTCAAGTTCACTTTACAATATACGGGGAAGGGGGGGTACTCTAGCTTCGGGCAATTCCCGAGCTCGGAGCCCTTCCCCGGACAGCACGCCAAATACGCATACCATACCTCAGCTAATTATATGTAAGCGTGAACTAGTGAATTTTTTGTTGTTTATTTATTTATGTCCAATTGGATTCCATTTTTTCAGTATTTTTTTATTATTACATTTTAATGGTTAAATTAAATTGTACTAATTAAACATGCCTGATTAATTGAAATAATTACATTTATAAAATTTAACAACAATTAAAAGAAAAAAAAGAAAAACTATTTTAGGGCCACTATGAAATCCCTTTTATTTTATTTAAAATCAGCTTAAATGGTTAAATCATTTGCAATATAAAAACATGTCTAATTAATTTAAATCATGAAACATACACATTTTTCCAAGTTATTGCATTTTTAATGATTTAATTACATTTTTATAATAACATACATGTCTAATTGACAAAAATCTTGAAATTTATTTATTTTAACAATTTATTGTTAATTTGAGAATTTAACTTGTAGTTTTTACAATAAAAGGACACTTAATTTTTTATTTATCTATTAATTAATTGTATTATGTCAAATTAAAAGTATCAAAAATATTAATTTATTATCAAAAATTGTGCTGATCAAATGAAGGCAGAAAACCTCAACAATTACTTAGACTGTGTAATATTAAATATTAAAAGTCAATCATATTAATAAAATAATAAAAAGTCAATAAGATGAGCTTACATCATGATGGAAAAATAAGTTATTAATTTAATGCTTATTATAATAATGTAGCGTTATCTTAATAACATGCTAAAGGCAGGATTAGGATGCTAACCTTATAAGATAACAAAGTGGTTGCATACGTTTTTTTTTTTAAAAAGCCTCTGCGTCTTTAAAATTAGCATGCAATAAATTTTAATTTAACTTGTCTCATTCTGACTGATTCATTAATGCATGTAAAAAAATGAATGTGAGTCAGCTGCATAATAACTGTTTGTAATGAATGTGCATGTGTGTTTGCTCTCGCCGTGTCTCAGATGAGCGTGTGTAGCATGATAGAAACCACAGTAATGAAGATCAATTAGTGATCACGTTAATTTCTCCCTGATCACAGCGGGGTTAAATCAGCCAAACAAGCGTCTCTGAGCTCTCTGAGCGTTTATACAGCATCTCCTCCTGGACTGACGCAAACGCTGATTAATGAGTTTCTGATTAATCACTTTCTGTCTGATGATGCTGTCTGATGTTACACCGCTCGTGTGGTGAAGGACAGGAAGCAGATCAAAGCATGGGCATTTTTATTGCCTTTTTTATGCTTTGCTTTTGTTTATTTATATTATGTTATTATTAATAATGTTATATTAATAATATTACATTATTATTACATTGTAATTTATTTAAATCATGAAACTCAAAAAGGACATTATAATAATAAAAAATAACAATAAAAAAAAAAAAATCAAAAAGGAACTTTAACAATTAAATAATTTATACGTTTTTACAAAAATATGACTTTTTAGATTTTTATGTTTTCTGTAGCTGAATACATTTGATGATGATTATTATTAAATATTAATAATATTATGTGATTAATTATTATAAAATTATACATTTTAATTACAAATGTTGTATATTAGGAATGTGAATTAAAATGTTTTTTTTTAAGAAAAATATATTTACTATTATTATAATATTTTTATATTTAGAATATTACGTGATTAATTATTATAATATTATTAATATTATTATTAATTATAAATGCATTGTGTTTTAGGAATGTGGATTAAAATTTAATAGAAAAATATATTTACTATTATTATTATATTTTTATATTTATAATATTACATGATTAATTATTATGATATGACTAATGTTATTAAGATTAATTATAAATGTCTTGTGTATTAGAAATTTGGTTTAAAAAATTGAAAGAAAAATGTATTTACTATTATTATTATATTTTTATATTTATAATAATATTACATGATTAATTATATTAATGATTATACATGTAATTTATATTAGGAAAGTGAATTAAAAAAATTATTTTAGGGATGCACGATAATATCGGCACAACATCGGTATCGGCCAATAAAAGCTTAAAATGACCATTATCGGTATCGGCCGATATGAATATTTCTGCCAATGAGCCAAACCGATATTCTCCAAGTGAAATAATTGACCTGTTTTTCAGATGTGAATGTCTGTCTACGTTTGTAAAATAATACATTTATGGTAGAATCAGTACAGAAGAGATACATGGATTTCTCTTCAGTAAAATGAAAGTTTAAATATATCAGTATATATTTGTATATATATCAATATCGGTATCGGCCAAAATTATTTGGAAAATATCGGCATATCGAATATCGGCCAAAATCCAATATCGTGCATCCCTATATTTTATTATTATTGTTATTATTATTATTATTATTATGTAGTCAAAAGAAGTTTGTTGACCCCATGAATCAAAAATAGCCTTTGTTTAAGCTTTGGTTTCTTAGTCCATGAAGCCATCTGTAGTGTATTGCTACTTCTAATGGGGTTTGTGTTTCTGTCATATTAGAGTATTAGAGCAGGAATCCTGCAGTGAGACACACACATGATCAGGACATCGCAGCGGGACTGTGTGTGTGTGTGTGATCTGAGCGTACTGTAGGAACCACCATCTGATGTGATGTCAGCAACACGCTCTTACGAGTGATAAACAGATGGCTGATGCCACGGCGGGACACACAGATCATAGCAGACTCTGAGACGATAGACTCTGTCACACACACAGGAGATTCTCTGGATCACTGGCTGTTTGTATTCGCTGTCAGAAGCAATGATTTCATGGAAAGCGTGAAATAATAGACAACGTGACATTCACTTGGGTTGCTTTATAAACAGTATAATCTGATTCATGAGCTGCAGACTCTTAGGGAGTCAATTCTTTTAATGAATCAATCAAGTTGGTAAATTTAATTGATGGTTTTGATTGCTTCATTAACTGAATTATCATGAAACTCACTTGTTGACTGGATGTCGCAACTTGTGAAGATGAAAAGTAGTTTATCATGATTGTGATTTATTATAAACAAACATTGACGTTGGCTTGGTTAAAGTAATTTAAAAAGATTTATGTTGGGTTTTAAGTATTTTAAATATTGAAATAGTTTAGAAAGCTTGAAGTTTAAAGGTTTTTAGATTAAAGTAGTTTAAAAAGTTGCAAGGTTTTACATGTTAAGTTTGAAGTAGTTAAAAAAGGTTTTATGTATTAAGTTTTACGTTTTTTAAAAAGCTTAAAATTGTAAAGTTTTTTTAAAACCTTGAATTTTGAAAATTTTAAGTATTTTTAGATTAGTTTAAAAAGCTTGAAGTTCAAAAGATTAATTATTTTTAGTTTAAAGTAGTTTAAAAAGCTTAGTTTAAATATTTTACATGTTAAGTTTAAAATAGTTTAAAAAACGTTTGAAGGTTTTATGTATTCAGTTTTAAGTAGTTTAAAAAGCTTAAAATTAAATTTTTTATTTATACATTTTTTAACCTTGAAGTTTGAAAGGTTAGTTTTTTTTTTTAAGATTAAAGTAGCTTAAAATCTTAAAGTTTTGGGGTTGTACATTGTTAAAATATTGTTCTAGGAGCCTTAAGTTTGAAGGTTTTAAGTATTTTCTTTTAGATTGACGTAGTTTGAAAATCTTCAAGTTTAAATATTTTTAAGTATTTTAAGATTAAAATTTTTTTTTAAACTTGAAGTTTGTAGGTTGTACAATTTTTTTCTTTTAAGATTGAAGTAGTTAAAAAAGCTCCAAGTTTGAATTTTTTTAAATATATATTTTCAGATTAAAGTAGCTTAAAAACTTAGTTTTGTAATTGAGTAATTCTAGCCTTAAGTTTGAAGGTTTTAATTATTATCATTATTATTATTTTTTGTTGAGATTCTCTCTCCTTTCTGCCCATCGGCTCAATCAAACACACGAAAATACTGAATTGCATTTAAAAGATGCTCTGGTTTCAAAGAGAGCCCTGAAAACTTGATGTGACGTTGTGATGTGACTGTAATAGAGTTCAGATTCCTCCTTTCCGACTGTCAGAAGCCCAGTGCGCTTTACTGAGAGAGCATGAAATGAATTAAACAGCAGAGAAGAGGAGTACACCATTTATAATGCACAAAACCAGATTGCATGCTTGGATATTATCACACACACAGGCTCTGTTCAGAAACATACTGAGCTGCCTACAAAAACAGCATTCTGAGGCATTCAGATTATTATTTTCTGCAATATTTTTGTGTGCTGTGTGTTTTTTCCTTACTTTAAATATACAGTAATTAATTGAGTCCAAAGTAATAATAAAAGCACCGTTTTCTCCAATTTTTTTTTGTGCACTAGATATTTTTATTCTTTTTAAAGCAACAGCTTTGATGGCTAAGCAACATGCTGTTTTGGGCACGTGACCTGCAATCCCATAATGCATTGGAATAAATTTTGTGAAAAATGCTGGAATGAGGTTTTTAATTTAGTATATTACATAAACTAGTGGATTTTTATATTTAAGTCGTGTTTTTTTTTTTTTTTGTCATCTGAAAATATCTGCGACATATTCCATATAAGTAACTAATGTAATGCAATTAATATCAAGCATTTAAAATGTAAACGTTTGGATATGTGCCGAATGAGAGAGGTATAGTATATTGTTTTGTAGAGTTGCGTTCTAAATCCGTCTCTTATGAGCTTTTATTACTGTTAGGATTCTGCCTTAGAAGGCCATCACTGGTGCAGCTCACTCTTTTTTGGAGCCGATCCACACACACAGGTTTTGTGTGTGTGTGTGTGTGTGTGTGTGTGTGAGAGAGTGACCTAAATACGAACTTGCATGCCGGGAGCGAGTGTGGATGGTGTGAAATGATCCTGCTCTGCTGCTGTAGAGGGATGAGGACACCTGTAGATGTGACACACACACACACACACATCTAGAGAAGCCAAGCCATCAGCACCTCTCATTTGCCTCCACCCTTCATGTGACATTCATGGTTTTCTCGCCACAGGGCTGTCACACAAACCCTCATGAGAGCATGAACTACACTGATAATAACGAACTAGCTGACAGCAAGTGTGTGTGTGACTGTTTGTGACAATAGCTGATTGATGGTGAATCACAGCGCTGATAAAAGCCATGTCAACACTTGATTCTGATCTGAACTCACTACATGACACTTCATCTGTATTCATAGCTGCTTATGTTCAGAGTCTAGTACAGAGTTCATACATCTACTACATTTATGTTGTCAGATGACCTCATTATGTAGATTTCAGTATGCAGATTTTCTGAATGCATGGATTACATTTACATTAATTTACATTTAGTCATTTAGCAGATGCTTTTATCCAAAGCGACTTACAAATGAGGACAATAGAAGCAAACAAAACTAAAAAAAGAGCAACAATAACAATTCTCGGGCTAGGACATACACAAAGAAAAACAAGTAGAAAGAATAGAAAACATAGAATGCTAGTGTTTTTTTTTTTTTTTTTAAGAAGATAAATAGATAAAATAGAATTAAAATAGAATAGAAAGAGCTAGAGTTAGAAGGTCAAGTAAAGATGGAAAAGATGTGTTTTTAAGCCATTTCTTAAAGATGGCTAAGGACTCTGCTGCTCGGATTGAATCCAACAGTTGATGAAAAAAGTCAGTGAAAGTGATTTTGTGCCTCTTTGTCATGGAACAATCAAGCGACGTTCATTTGCAGAACACAAGCTTCTAAAGAGCACATAACTGTGAAGTAATAAATGTGGTTAAATGTGTGCAGAGCCAGTGGTGGTTTTGTAGGTAAACATTAATGCCTTGAGATTTATGTGGGCAGCCATAGGTAGCCAGTGCAAACTGATAAACAGAGGTGTGACTTGCATTATTTTTGGCTTATTAAAGATTAAACTTGCAATGGCATTTTGGATTAATTGTAGAGGTTTGATAGAAGTGGCTTGAAAACCTGCCAGATAGCATTGCAATAGTCCAGTCTGGACAGAACAAGAGCTTGAACAAGGAGTTGTGAAACATGTTCTGAATGAAAGGGTCCGATCTTCCTAATGTTCGATAAAGGAAATTTGCAGGACCGAACGGTTTTAGCAACGTGGTCTGAGAAATTCAGCTCATCATCACTCACAACTTCAAGGTTTCTAGTTGTTTCTGAAGGAGTTGTGGTTGATGAGCCTAACTGGATGGAAAAATTTGAATAAAGTGATTGGTTTGTTGAAACCACAAGCAGTTCTGTCTTAGCCAAGTTGAGTTGAAAGTGATGGTGCGTCATCCAACAATAAATGTCTGTTTGACAAGCTGAGATGCGAGCAGCTACCGTCGGATCATCAGGATGGAATGAGAGGTAGAGTTGAGTGTCATTAGCATAGCAGTGATAAGAAAAGCCATGTTTCTGAAAGACAGAACCTAGTGATGCCATATAAACAGAGAAGAGAAGTGGTCCAAGGACTGAGCCCTGAGGCACCCCAGTAGTTAGATGTTAAAAAAAACACTGAAGTGGTTAGATTAAGCAACATAAATGTAATTAATTTATTATGTAGGCACCACTCATATGAAACATATGGCTTAAAAATGAAGTATGTGTGGAGAAAAAATATAACAAGCAACTGTTGTTATGTTGTGATGCAAAACATCTACTGTGCTGCAGTTCCTGCTGAGCAGTAGCTGTGCTTTGTTTTTTGGCCGAGTGTTCATTTTGGCCGTTGATTATTCTTCTCAACGATTAGGTAGTGTGTGTGTGTGTGTGTGTGTGTGTGTGTGGGTCTTGTTGCCATGGAGACAGTGCCGTGTCTGCCGTATGTTTGATCCGGCAGTCCAGAGAGACTCATCAGCAAAGCTGACCGTCAGTTAGTCACACACTTGCAAACACCAACAAACACACAACTTTTGGATAAAACACAGCTTTCTTTTATTAGCATCAGAAGCTGTCAGAAAGATAGTGCTATCTATGGCACAATACAGACACACAGACAGACAGGGAGTGCATGAAGAGTGCGCGTTTGATCTGTTTGCCACAGACTTCATCAGGAGGAGTATAAAGCCTCAAAAGCCACAGAAAGCAACACTGATTACAGCCTCTTCTAAAGAGCTCAACTCCTTCAAACTGATTTTTCTTTCATGAAATGAATCCAAAATCACTAGTATATTTTCCAGTTTGTTGTAATCCACAGTGTATTTTGCAAACTAAACCTCAGAAGTGACTGATTTAATAAAATGCTGCTCATAGTGTAGCAGCTAAACTACTAAACAAAGTATTTTTAATTGGATTTATATCTGGCATCTTCAATGGAGATGTTTACAGAGCTCGTTGCAGTGCATTCTGGGATCGTCTTGCCAGTGAAAGGACACATATATTGATTTGATCAAATAAAGCTTGTTTTAGCACAGGCCTGTCAAGACATTTCCGGGTCATGTTTCAGTCAAAAATCAAGCTAGTTAAATATTTATTATAATGGACTTATCTGATTTTTTTTCAATTTCTATTAAATTAAAGTTGTTATTTTTTTTCAAGTCATACTGTAATGCTGAATGTCTGTAATCATTGGTTAAATATTGGAGGGGGAAAAAATGTATAGAGAACCCATTGAACAAATGGATTTATGTTGTTTCTACATTAATTTTGAGATTGAATGTGAAGTTATTGCAATATAAAAGTAGATTAAAAAACTTTAATGTTAAGTGCTAATCACGATTAATTTCAGAAAAATGTGTGATTGATTAGTTAATATTTTTAATAACTTAACAGCACTTATTACAACAACTATAACGTCATGCATAGACCTATATAACTATTATCATTTTTAATACATATTTTATGTTACTAGATAATTAAATAATAAAAATTTCTGACAAAGTGTTACCAATAATTTTTTTAATGTTTATAATAAAATATATGCATGGTGCAAAAAGAAAAAAAACACACACACACACACATATATGATTATTATTAATATTATTATTATTTTTTTTTACATAATTAGACTAAAATGCTCAATTAAATATATGCATATCTTATAATTACATGCATGCATTACTTAAAATTTATTATTTATTCATTACTTAATTTATTGTGGTCCAATGAAAGTTTTGGAAGTCTAGTAATAAGGCTATTTGTGACTTTTATAGCTCCTAATTAATGTTATTTAAAATGTTATCACAAAAACCTACATTTATTTGTCGTGTGCATAAGCGTGTAGATGAGCAGCTCACTGGGTTTGAAAGCAAAGCAAGTGTAGTACTGTTAGTGTACAAATGAAATGCATTCGCTGGGCTTCAGGCTGCTTGCGTGGTTAATGAAGTCACAGGACACTAAGTGAGATTTGAGCGGATCTGATCTCACATCCAAACCCCACATTAACCAAAGCAGCGCAGCAGTGTTCATGGGAGACTCCTGCCTGCGGGGTATGACAAGATCATTAGATACTGCTTCCACGCGTCCTGCACGCGCCTGTCACTGTGCGTTCAGAGCTTGTTTTCATTGTCCTGATCGTTTGTGCCGGCTTTGTGGTGATTACAGCCCTCCTGACGAGTTAAAGCCTCATTAGGATGCTAAAACAAAGACGAGAGACAGGCTCCTTTGAGACGCTATCTAGGGGACATGTCTTTTCATATTCACCAGCGCCGGCTATTGCCTTTAGCTTTTAGCAGTTGCACATCATGGGTTTCATGCATATATATATATATTTTTACATTATTTGTTTTGATTGCACACACTCATATATATTAATTATTTTATATATGTAACATTTCGATAATTAGAAATCAAACTAATATTGATGTGTATAATTTGTCTGCTTTTGAATAATTAACGTATAACATCATAGGTGTTTATATAAAAGTAAACAAACCTATAATATAATGCACACTATAATTACAAATATTTAAAGGTATTTTATACATTAAAAATATTAAATTATTGTTAAATAATAATTCTGTAAATTTAATAGTTTTATTTTTGTTCTATATTTTACAATAAAAATATATAAAATATATGTTTGGCTATATTTTTGGTTATATTTTATAATACACAATATATTTAAAAATATTGTATATTTTGTATGTATTGTCTGATTTCAAATAATTCAATTATTACATAGAATTGTTTGTATTAAAATAAACCGAACATCATGCATATCTAAAAATGTAAAAAAAAATATATTTAAGTTTCTGATTGTATTTTTTAAATATATTTTTGGGGTATATTTTATATTTTTCTATGTGTAATTGTTCAGATTTTAAATAATTAAAATATTAAATGTATAATACAATTGATTAGATGAAAAAAAAAAAAATCTTTAACTGCACATATACATTTATAATAATAAAATATTTAAAAGCTATATTTTATATAAATACATTTATGCATTTAGCAGACACTTTTATCCAAAGCAACTTACGGTGTATTCAGGCTAACATTTTTTACCTAACATGTGTTCCCTGGGATTCGAACCCACAACCTTGTGCTACTAACGCAATGCTGTACCTCCTAGTCACAGGAACACTTTGTAAATCATTTTATATTTAATTTATATTTATAAAACATGCTGTCAGTCCCGACTAGCTACAGTACTTTGAAGCACGTCAATGCTTAGCAAAGCTTGCACAGATAAATGTGGCACCTTTCACTGTGTCCACGAAACACTTTTAGGACTCACCAAGTTAAAAACAAGGACAAATGCACATCGAATAAAACTTCTTCCTGACCGCCTCCTCACTAACTTCGTCTCTCTCTCTCTCTCTCTGTTTCTCTTCTCAGTTCATTGCGTTCGCCTCCTTGTTCTTCATCCTGGTCTCCATCACGACCTTCTGTCTGGAGACGCACGAGGCCTTCAACACCATCATCAACAAGACAGAGGCGTCTCACAACGACTCCTTCACGGACTCCAGCCAGCAGTACGAGATCGAGACGGACCCGGCGCTCACCTACGTGGAGGGCGTCTGCGTGCTGTGGTTCACCTTCGAGTTCCTGGTGCGCGTCACCTTCAGCCCGGACAAGCTGGAGTTCGTCAAGAGCATCCTGAACATCATAGACTTCGTGGCCATTCTGCCCTTTTACCTGGAGGTGGGCTTGAGCGGACTTTCCTCTAAAGCCGCCAAAGACGTGTTGGGTTTCTTGCGCGTGGTCCGCTTCGTGCGCATCTTGAGGATCTTCAAGCTGACGCGGCACTTCGTGGGTCTGCGTGTATTGGGACACACCCTCCGGGCGAGCACTAACGAGTTCCTGCTCCTCATTATCTTCCTCGCATTGGGCGTCCTCATCTTCGCCACCATGATCTACTACGCCGAGCGGATTGGAGCCAGTCCCACCGACCCCACGGCCAGCCACCACACTATGTTCAAGAACATCCCCATTGGTTTCTGGTGGGCCGTTGTCACTATGACCACTTTAGGCTACGGAGACATGTACCCTCAGACGTGGTCTGGCATGCTTGTAGGCGCCCTTTGTGCGCTCGCCGGCGTGCTGACCATAGCCATGCCTGTCCCCGTCATCGTCAATAACTTCGGCATGTATTACTCGCTCGCCATGGCCAAACAGAAGCTCCCTAAGAAGAGGAAGAAGCACATCCCTCAGGCGGTGCAGACCAGCTCGCCGTCCTACTGCAAGACGGACCTGAGCACGGCCTGCAACAGCACGCAGGGACCGAGCCGAGGACTGGAGCGCCATCGCTCAGGTCAGAGCTGTTAAGAAGCCGTGAATTGTTATAACAGCGTTCCACGAAACCCCTGTAGCTGTCATGCAAACCTGATTCCCAAAAAAAGTTGCGACACTGTACAAATTGTGAAAGAAAACACAGAATGCAATGATGCAACATAGACGACACATCAAATGTTTAAACTGAGAAGATAGGGAAAATAGGTTGATTTAAAATGTCATGGCATCAACACATTGAAAAAGTTGGGACATGTTTACCACTGTGTGCATCCCGTCTTCTTTTTATAACAGTCTGCAAACGTCTGGGGACTGAAGAGACAAGTGCTCAAGTTTAGGAATAGGAATGATGTCCCGTTCTTGTCTAATACAGGCTTTAGGTCGTACCTTGCTCTTTATGATGCACCAAATGTTTTCTATGGGTGAAAGATCCGGGTCATTTCAGTATCCGGATCCTTCTTCTACGCAGTCATGATGTTGTAATTGATGCAGTATGTGGTCTGATATTGTCATGTTGGAAAATGACAGAGACGACGTCTGGATGGGAGCATATGTTGTTCTAGAACCTGGATATAACGGTGAATGGCACGGTGGATTGTGTTCACTGACAATGTTTTCTGGAAGTATTCCTGAGCCCATGCAGTGATTTCCATGACAGTATCATTCCTGTATGTGATGCAGTGCCGTCTAAGGACCAATATTTGGCATGACATTTCAAAAAGTTATCTATATATAAGTTATGTTATCTATATTCTATTGTGAATACAATATAAATTTATGAGAAACTATTCCTTTCCTTTTTTACTCACAATTTGTACAGTGTCCCAACTTTTTTGGAATCTGGTTTGTGTGTGTGTGTGTGTGTGTATATATATACAGTACAGACCAAAAGTTTGGAAACATTACTATTTTTAATGTTTTTGAAAGAAGTTTCTTCTGCTCATCAAGCCTGAATTTATTTGATCAAAAATACAAAACAAAAATGTAATATTGTGATGTATTATTACAATTTAAAATAATTGTTTTTAAATGTATTATAATTTAAATGATCATTTATTTCTGTGATGCAAAGCTGAATTTTTAGGATCATTATCACACGATCCTTTAGAAATCATTTTAATATGATGATTCATTATCAAAGCTGGAAACAGTTCAGCTGCTTAATATTTTTTCAGAACATGTGATACTTTTTTAGGATACTTTGATGAATAAAATAAATAAATAAAAATAAGCGATGTTTTTAAAATATAAATATTTTGTAATAACAATATACACAACTGCTCAGTAATTTGGGGTCAGTAATTTTTTCTTTCTTTTTTTAAAATAAAATCAATAGTTTTATTCAGCAAGGATGTGTTAAATTGATGAAAAGTGATAGTAAAGAAATATATTATTAGAATTTTCTTTTTTTTTTTTTTGAATAAATGCAGTTCTTTTTAAACTTTTATTGTTCAAATATATCAGACAGCAGAACTGTTTCCAATACTCATAATAAATCAGAATATTAGGATGATTTCTAAATGATCATGTGATCGACTGATGTTACATGTGACACTGAAGCTGGAGTAATGATGCTGAAAATTCAGCTTTGCATTGCAGGAATATATATATTAAAAAAAAGTTTATTCAAATAGAAAATTATTATTTTAAATTGTAATAATATATCACAATATTAATGTTTTTTCTGTATTTTTGATCAAATAAATGCAGGCTTGATGAGCAAAAGAAACTTCTTTCAAAAACATTCAAAATAGTAATTTTTGGTCTGTACTGTATATATATATATATATATATATATATATATATATATATATATATATATATATATATATATATGATTAATTAAACCGTAATAATATTAATAATAATATTTTTTTTTGTATTTCAACCTAAACTTATTTTATTTCAGTTAGTTGCCATGATAGTTTAAAATAAATGAATAATAATAATACATAATAATAATAATACTGTCTCCACAGAACTTATATTCTCATGAATACATTATTCAGGATCTTTTTAAGTGGTTTTCCTCGTGGGGATCATTAGTTTTGTCTCGCTCGCTCCTGTGTTTGACCTCTCACCTTTGTCTCTAGCCGGTTTGCATCCCAAATTAGCAACTGTTGTTTCTCACCGTTTCCCTCCAGTGCTGTCTGCTGACTGCAGCGCAGGAAGTGACATCACCATGTCTCCGGAGGAGCGGATGCCCATGCGGCACTCCAGCGTCCGTGATCAGGACCGTCTCACCGAAGCGACCTGCTTCCTGTTGGCCGCCAGCGACTACACCTGCACAGCGGACGCAGCCATTCGCAAAACAGGTACCTGATCGACCAATCACAGCCCTCCGCTCTACACATCAGCATGCACGTCCAATCAAAACCCTCGTCACTGAATATCTGCCAATCCATTCCTCCACTGACATCATCATTCACTCATGGATGGAAATGAAGGACTTTAACTGTTCAGACTCTTTATGTTGGTTTCTACGTCGTCTGCGCCTGTGCTCGTCTGTTCATTAGTCGTTACTGTGTTTACAAGACATTAATGAAAATTAGATTTTTACATTTTGTTTTTACATAAATTCCTACCATGACTTTTAATTGGTTTATAATTAATATTTTAATTATATATTGTATTACAATCATGAAATGTAGTTTTTTTTAAATAAATAAATTACTACTGATACTTAATTGTTTCAGAATTTAAATGTTAAATTTATAATAAGACTTTTTTTTTTTTTACATAAATTACTACCCTAATGCATAATTGCTTTCCATTTAAATTGTAAATATATATTGATTTGCAGTAATTATAATTTTATTTTTTACATAAATTACTACCATAATGCATCATTTTCACAATTTAAATTTGAAATGTATATTGTATTAGAGTAATTAAATGTAGATTTTTTTAATTATATTTCTACTGCGATGCGTAATTTCAATTTAAATGTTAAATATATATTTTATTATAGGACTGAAAATGTGGATTTTTTCATAAATTGCTACCATGATGCATAATTATTTAACAATTAATATGTATAATTATTTCACAATTTAAATGTGTATTACAGTAATGAAAACGTGATGAATTTCTACCATAATAATTTTTTCTAAAATTAAAAAATTTACTTGTTGCATTGATGAGAATTAGTTTTCTTTTTACATAAATTACTACAGGATGTATAATTATAATAATTATTTTTACATATATTGTATTACAGTAATAAAATTATATATTTTTTTACATTAATTGCTACCATGATGTATGATTACTTAATTAAAATTTTAAATAAGTTGTATTACAGCAACACAAATTGTATTTGTTTTCTCCCCATAAATTAACATGCATGCTTAATTACTTCACAATAGAATTGTACATAATGTATTGTATTGGATATCTGTTTTCCTCACTCTTTATTTTGCTCTTCTGACCATGCATCTTTAGTTTGTTTGCTACATTTTATGATTTGCATGCAGCATTGCTTTCACTGCTGTGACTGAACTATTAACCAGTGTGAGCCCAAACCAGGCAGATGTTGAGTCGGGGCCCGGGGCCACAGGGCCGTACTGTTTGACAGACACAAGCACTGGGCTAATAACCCTACTGGGATGTTAAACGTGCACAGTGTCCAGACGGGGGCCGTTTGTAAGGTCACACTCAGTCACAGCTCAACCAGAGCGAAAGGCCATGAGAAGGTTACAGACATCCTGTTAAACATATTTATGACTGCTCTATGCCTCTATATGTCAAGCTATGGTAATATATTACAGGGCTCATATATATATATATATATCATATATATATATATATATATATATGTGTGTGTGTGTGTGTGTGTGTGTGTGTGTGTGTATGTATTTGTAAACACATTTGAATTGTTTATTTTTATATTTTTTATGATTTTTTTTTTCTCAAGCATCAGGGCAACAGCTTTGATATATTAGGGGCCATTTTATTTTATTGTAAAAAAAGACTGTATTTTTTATTTTAAAATTATATTTTCATATATTTTTGAAAATGTATATTTATATATATATATATATATATATATATATATATATATATATATATATATATATATATATATATATATATATATATAGATATATAGATATATAAATATATTTAATAATTCAATATATTTTAAATGCACACACATTCACAGCTTTTTCTAAATAAACATCTTTATTATAATTATAATATATTTATAAAAAATTATAATATATATTTAGATTATATATTATATAATATAATATATTATATTACCATATGTTTATCTATACACATCTAAATATCAATTAAGAAATATGTATATAAATAAATATATGCTATTTATAAGTTTTATATATATATATATATATATATATATATATATATATATATATATATATATATATATATATATATATATATATATATATATATATAATATAATTACACCCACAAAATATTTTCTTTTTATAAAAATGTTTACATTTTTTAATATAATTATATTATTCGAATTTATAATATATTTATATATATTATTACATTATTAAATTCACCAAAAATATATTTTATCCTTTTAAAATATTTTTAAATAAAAATCTTTAATATAATGATATTATTAGAATTCATAATATAATTCTTAATATTTTTTAACAATTATTAATAATGTATAATATATAGGTTTATATTACAATGTTTTATTTTAAGCCATCTTCCATCATAATGGTCCGTTACCACATACAGTTTTACATTCTGATATGCATGATACTGTACATACTGATCAATATCATTTACTTGCATTGATGCATTAATATACAGTCAGGACAGATACTGTACACTGTTTGCTCGTCATTGGTCAAACTCTGTCCAGAAATTAGAGTTTTGCACAGTTCTAGTTGGCATTTCCATCCAGACTGGCTTTTGTTGAAATATTTGTGTTGAATTTGATTCATATCTTTTCAATCATCATCATTTTGAAGGCTGTTTGTGTTCACGTCTGTCATGTCTCTCACTCGTCTCATGTTTGTCTCGTGTGTTTGTGCTCTTCATGCTGCGTTCTGTCTCGCGTCTGAAGGCTTTGACAACATAGCCGGCTCTCTGCGTCTCTCTCCAGTGACCTCGCCCTACAGCTCGCCCTCCCGCTCCCCAGTGCCGTCCATCTTCTGAGGACACGCCCCCACACTCTCACAGCCGAAGACTCCGCCTTCTGTGGGCGGAGCTCTGTATAATGTAGCATTAATGATGTTCCATAAATAACTGTATGTAGAGTGGTATTAGTAAGTTCATAAGGAGAAACACTGGGGCGAATCTCACAAAACCATAATACAAAAAAAAAAAAAATGAAAATGAAGCCATCTTTGGCATTTCAATTAAACATTTATTATTCTTTTAAGATTTGTTTTCCCATTATTCTTAGTAATGCTTCTCCCTAGATTTATATTCAAGTAGTATAGTTTTTTTTATTAATTGAACCTAAATCAGTTAAAATACTACCATGATGCATAATTATTTCAGAAGTTGAATTTTAAATTTTAAATATATTATATTACAGTAATGAAAATTAGATTTTTTTTTACATAAATTATCATGATGCATCATTTCAGAATTTACATTTTAAATATACTACAATAATGATTTTTTTTTTCACATATTGACTATTATTGACTATTTCACAGTGTATTTATTTATTTATTTAATATAATATATACACATATATAAATATATATATACCTATATATAAATATAATATGTGTATATATTATATTAAATTTATTTATTAAAAAAAAAAAAAATATTCTTAAGTTAAATATTTATATATCTAACTATATATATATAATTGTTTAATTAATTGTCATGAAAATAGTGTTTTCAAGCAACAACAAAAAAAGTCCTAAAAAATATTTTATTGTTTTCTGTTTTGATTTTTTGTGAGCTAAAAAATGTCTTGAACCTGGTTTTTGCGAGATTCGCCCAATTAAAGTGATGTTCTTTTATCAAACATTTATTTTGTATTAAGCCGATCAGGAGATTGAACGTGTCTGTAAAGTGTCTGCAGGTTTGTGTTAGACGCATGGCACTGGTTCACACACAGTTGAGACTCTCGTGCTGTGTGATGTCACTGGGGAGAAGGACTCTGATTGGCTGAACTTGATCTGATGGCTCTCTGATGCTGTGATTCTAAAGGACTATTTATAGAAATCCGTTCAAATCAACATGAAACACCGCTGCATCTTTACATCCCAAAAACTCCTTCCTGGTCTAGCTGTGCAAAATAAGGGCTTGTTTTAATAAAAGGTTTTTTTAATACCATTGAGATAATAGTATTATAACTGTTATAATTGTATTAATGTTTAAGTTAGCTTTAGTTTTACTTTGTTTAATTATAAACTAATAATAATCAGTTAATAATAATTCTTATTTTGTTTTAAGTCTATATACAGTAGTTTTTATTTTTATTTTATTAAGATTTATTTGTTTACAGTTTTATTATTTCTATTTTCTATTTTAATTTGAGTTAGCTTCGGTAATTGTGTTTTTGTCATTTTTATTAGTTTATTATATATTTTTTTATAGTTTTTATTATTTGTTTAATTTTAGTTTGAGATGCTGTTATAGTTTTTACATTTGTTTTTATTTAATATTTTAATTTGAATTAAAGTTTCAGTATTTATTTTCAGTAAATATTCTTTTATTTTATATACTTTTAATGTCTATAACTTCTATTTATTTTGATTTCAGTTGTTGTTTAGCTTTATTACAATGTTCAGTGTTAAAAAATAATTATACTTTGCTAAAAATTTTACCTATTTTTATTTTTCTAAACTAGATTGTTAATGACAATAGTAACATTTCCTTTAACGTAGAAATTCATATGTAGAATATCTAAATAATAAATTAAGAAAATAAAATTTGACTTCATAAAATTGGAATTATTTGGAATAATAAAAAAAGTTGAATAATTTCAAATAATTAAATAAATGTTTCTTAAACGTGCCATTATGGATTTTGCACAGGAATGTGTATTTAGTAGTTTTGATCTCATGTTGATTTGATCTCACTCTGTTGATAAAAATTATAAATCTATTAATGAGTCATATATTTATTTTCATGCTTGCAAAAACATTCCTAGTCATAACTAATTGAACACATGGTCTGAAAGTATCCCATCATTCATTATTAATCTACATCACCAGTCATTCATCTGCCTCCTCTGACCTGTGTGTGATTCATCTGTGCAGTGTGTGTTTGTAGCTCATGCTATTTCGGAGACGTAATTCACAGATTTGTCCTGAGCATCATGTGAGTGAGTCTGGAAGAGACGGTTGCTAAGCAACTGGTGCAGGGAGATTTTGTGTCATGCCTCCTCGGCGTAAACTTCATTTAGCACTTTGTGTCCACACCCTGTGTGTTACCCAGTGTGTTACCTCAATCACTGCTTGTGTGTGTAATATAAGAGAAATATGTTGTTAGGGCGAGTCTCACAAAGAAATATCCATGTCAAATTTAATCCGAAAATCAAAAGAAAAAGTAGGAAATTATATTCTGCCTAAAATAAGAAATTTGTATTGCCACAATATGTTTAGAATCACATTTACTTTAATGTAGAAGTTTACTGTAATGCATAAAATCTGGATAGAATATATATATATTAATGAGTAACTGTGCATGCATATATAAAGAAGAAATGGCAAACATGGAAGATTTAGTTTGATTATTTAGAATACTGAAAATGTATGCATAAAAATCAGATTTTCCATGAAAAAAAAAATTAAACATCTTTTATTGCATTGCATCTTGTTGATGATAAGTTAGAAATTTTTTTTAAATTAAAAAATAACTGTATTGTAATAATAAAAAAAAAAACTAAAATCTCAACGCAATTTCTCTTTTTATTCATGCAACATATAATTTATTATATTTATTTTAGGGTGAAAGATGCAATATATTTTTTCTATAAAATGTGTCTAGTAATGTTTCTTTTTTTAAAGAACAAATGGCAAATATTGAAGCTTTTCTATGATTAGACAAAGTACTGATAAATTATTTATCACATTTGATTAAACATACAAATTAACTCCAATACAAAAAAGCTGATTTTATTATATTTGTTTTTGTAACTATTCAGTACCGCAAATTGTGTAAATACAGTGTCACAATGTCCCCATTTTATCCTTGCCAAATATTTCTTTTTTTTTTTTTTAGGGTAATATTTCACCCTTGACAGATTAAATTAGATTAACCAGTTAAAAGATGCACCCTTTTTTGGTCTACAATAAAAAAAAAATGTAAAGAACAAATGGCAAATTTTGAAGCTTTTGTGTGATTTCATATAGACACACAATACTTATAAATAAATGCATTAAAAACATTATTTTTTTCTTTGCATGTTATGTGAATGACAATGAAGCACATTTTCTTTTACGTAGAAATTAAATGCAATGCATAGAATTAAATGTTGTTGTTTTTGTTTTATTAATATAAATTCGGTACAAAAAATTGTCTAAATTCACATGCAAATATTAACAGCCCTGGTTAATTTCCCTTTTTATTCATGCAAAAAAAAAAAATGATGTTGATGCTATTGTGATGCAATTCTGATGCACGGGATGTTGTTGCGTTTGCAGCGACTGTATCACCTCTGGCTGACGTACAGTTTATATCGGCCAGAGACGGGGAAGGCGGAGCCAGCAGAGACTCAGATGGATTTGATGAATTGGATTGGACAGTCTGGAACAGAATAAGCCTGTGATTGGACGCTCACTTACTAATCGATCGGACCAATCACGACATTTGGAGTTTCCCGTTCTTTTTCTGCGTGGGATACAGACAGAAGCCAGTTGGCACAAAGAAAAAAAAAATTCACAATATGGATAGAGAAACTTTTCCTGCTTAGAAGGAGTCTGTTTAAATGTCACATCTGTATAAAGGACACACATGCACCTGTGGCTTCTCCTCTGTGTCAGGTAGCAAATCAAACACCCCTCGAACCCCTTTCCAAAGGCCTCTGTCGTTGCAATAAGTGTATTAAGATGTGTAGAGGCACAAGTGTTTAAAAATGAAGTATTAGTGTATCGACGATACTAAACTACAGAGTAGAGAGAGAGTAAACATGATCAGTTTAATAAACGTGATCTTCAGTCATTTCTGCTTTAATTTGTTCTAGTATCTCTGGTGGATTCGTTGTTGTCTGTGTGTGTGTCTGTGTGAGGGATGGTGAACTCAAATGGGACACTTTAAGGAATAGTTAACCCTTGTGGATTGTTTAAATTCACTACCTTTTCGAGTTGTGCGGGATGAAAACATCCACTCAATTAAACTGCTGTAAAAATGTATCAGATTCATTTTTTTTTTAATTTTTTTTTCATAAATCTGTTAATCAACCTCAGTCCTGATCAAAACTACCAAAGTTTTTTTTTTTAAATCCAACAGTTTAACTCTTTAATTGCCAAGTTCATAAATGATGTCACTGATTTGGGGGGAAAAAACACACAAAATGACTTATTTTCAATATAAAAGTAATTGTGGCTGGATTTTGTTTTACCTTTTATCACAGTCGTGGGCATGTCAAAGATTAGTAACAACGTTGGCTTTGATGCATTGTTAGTTTTTGTGCAGCATTAGATTTTAATTTTTTCTCCCTCATTTATTGTTGGTGGCTGTTTTTGCCCCATTGACTTCCATTATAATGACATTTTTTGATTTGCAAAGCCATGACACCATATAATAATGCATTCTTGATGGTTGGTGGATTTCCCTTTTGGGAAGAGGTAAAATTTGTTAATTTTACAGTTGATCACTAGGTGGGACCATTAACCCACTATCACAATGGAAGTCAATGGGGCAAAAACAGCCACCAACAACAAATTGGGGAGAAAACATGTAAATCTAATGCTGCACAAAAACTAACAATGCATCAAAGCCAATGTTGTTACTAATCTTTGACATGCCCAAGACTGTGAGAAAAGGTAAAAAAATATCCTGTCCACAATCACTTTTTATATTGAAAATATGTAATTTTGTGTGGTTTTTCTTTCCCAAATCAGTGACATCATTTATGAACTTGGTAATTAAAAAGTTAAAATCTTGGATTTTTTTTTTAAAGTTTGGTAGTTTTGATCAGGACTGAGGTTGATTAATAGATTTATGCAAAAAAAATTGAAAAAAATATTTATCTGATACATTTTTACAGCAGTTTAATTTAGTGGATGTTTTCATCCACGAACATCCCGAAAGAGTAGTGAATTTGCCCACAGTGATGCTCTCCAGTGAATGGGTGCCGTCAGAATGAGAGCTGATAAAAACATCACAATAATCCACACCGCTCCAGTCCATCAGTTAATGTCTTGAGAAGCCAAAAACGAATCTGTGACCCTGGAGTCTCTGGGGTATTTTGAAGCAATAGACAAAAAAAACATTGTATGTGTCAAAATTATAAACTTTTCTTTTATGCCAAAAATCATTAGGATATTAAGTAAAGATCATGTTTCATGCAGACATTTTGTAAGATTCCTACCGTAAATATATCAAAACTTACATTTTGATTCATAATATGCCTTACTTGGACAACTTCAAAGGTGATTTTCTCAGTATTTAGATTTTTTTTTTTTTTTTTGCATTCTCAGATTACAGATTTTCAAATAGTTGTATCTCGAACCTAATAAGCCATCATACGTTAATGGAATGATTATTTATTCAGCTTTCAGATGATGTACAAATCTCAATTTTGAAAAATTGACACTTAAGATTGGTTTTGTGGTCCATGGTTCTGACGGCACCCATTCACTTTAGAGCATCCACATTGGTGATGCACTACATTTCTCTGCAAATTTTCTTTTCCGGCTGAACTAATGCTTGACAGACCTCATGAAATGGCTTAAAAGCACAGTCCTCTTATACAATAACCATTGTGCTTTCATTTGCACAGATGCGTTGACCCCAGCTTTGCCTACAGTTGCATATCAAGCTAAAATCTTTGAAGGAATTTTAAAAGTTAAACCTAAAATGAGTGTTTTTTTTATATATACATATTCTTCAAATATTATCTTGTCAGGTTTTAATGTAAGCGAGCAGAGCCACAAAACCTCATCATTTGAATGTCATGCGGTCTTTGAATGTGTGTTGATGTTTCCCAGTTCTCTTTGCTTCTCCCCGTCTCAGATGTGATGTGCAATAACGATGTGAAACAAAGCTGCACCGATTCACACTGTGATTTCAGTTCAGTCTGTGACAGAGCCTCTGAAAACACGGACACCTTCGCTCTAATTAGAAACTTTCTTTTCCTTCCTCCATGGAGAGATTAGAGCTGTCACTTTATCTGTGTGTGTGTGTGTGTGTGTGTGTGTGTGTGTGTGTGTGTGTGTGTGTGTGCGTGTGTGCGCGCGTCTCGTGAAGCCTGTCAAGAACATATCCAGGTCACATTTCACTGCAACATCAAAATACAATTATATTTTGCATAAATATAATGAAGCCTATTTTAAGTCCAATAAGATGTTTTGGCATTTTTACATTCTATTCAATGTTGCACACGAGTAAAACACACTTTTATAATAAAAATAATGTCTTTGTTGTCACTTCTGATCAGTTTCATTGAATGTGATGTTGCTGAATAAAAGTGTTGTTCTCAAAAAAGAAAAGAAAGAGGTAGTTTTCATGCTTTTTTTATTTTGGGTTAAACGTGAGCTGGACACATTCTTGACAGGTTTGTGTGTGTGTGTGTGTGTGTGTGTGTGTGTGTGCGTGTGTGCGTGTGTGCGTGTGTTTTCCCACCACCCACAGAACTTAAGAGGACAGTATTCTTCATGTTAATATTACTGTATCTGCTGCTTTAAGAAGTCAGGGCACCGTTTCAAATATAAATGACAAAAAAGTAAATGTATATATATATATATATATTTTTGAACTTAGATCTTGTATTTCGTGTCTCTTGATGAGTCTCATTGTCAGTCCTGCGGTGTATCTGTATGTCCAGACTGTGAATCAGGAGTGTTTTTCTGTTTCAGTGATTGAACATGTTTTGTGTTTTCTCATCTGTCGGCCTTTTGTGGTGCATGCAAAGACCCGAGGTCAAAATGTAAAGACTGCGTCTGAAGAATATGTACAGTTCAATGCAATGTGAGACAGTCGGATAAACATATTAACCTTGTAAAAAAACAAGCAAACAGCTTTCTTTTCTTTCTGTTTGAAACGGCATTAACATTTGAATCCATCTTCTAGATTTCCTGAGGTTTACTTAAAGTAGGAACTTAACAGTCGCAAAGAATCGTTTATTACACAGAATTTGCGCCAAAATCACAACCATAATTATGTCAGCATCATTTTACAAATGCCGTCATCTGTCTTGCACACATCCAGTCTGCTTTTCTTCATTAGTAACATGCAATTATATTTAACTCCTTGCATTCCTTCTTATGTAGACAACAGGTAAAGAATAAAAATAAAAAATAATTATATATATATATATAGCTGATACTTTGTTAAAAGGTAAAATCACAAATCTTATTTTGATTATTGCCCTGCAACCACGTTACAAATAATATGAAGTTCATGCATTAACCAAAAAAACAGCTAGTAGACTAAAGATCTTGGACATGCACATTCTTAAATTACAAAAACTTACATCTCACATTATTTTTGACATTATGACTTTATTTCTTGCATCTTGCAATTCTGACTTTGCATTCTCCGTTTACATCTTGCAATTGTGATTTTCTTTCTCACAGCTGTTTATCCATATCGCAATTCTGTTTATATCTTGCAATTCGGAGAAACAAACAAACTCATAATTGCGAGAAAAATTGTTTATTGTGAGTTAAAATGTTGCAATTTGATTGTTTTTTTTTTTAAAGGTCCCGTTCTTCGTGATTCCATGTTTTAAACTTTAGTTAGTGTGTAATGTTGTTGTTAGAGTATAAATAATATCTGTAAAATTCTAAAGCTCAAAGTTCAATGCCAAGCGAGATATTTGATTTAACAGAATTCGCCTACATCGAACGACCCGTTTGGACTACATCCCTCTAGTTCCTGTAGTAATGACGTCACTAAAACAGTTTTTTGACTAACCACCACCCACATGAATTCACAAAAAGGGGGCGTGGCCTTGTTGCGCGCCGACGGAGAAGAAGGAAGAGTTGCGTTCTGTTAATGACAGGCGGCAAGGAACTCGACCGGAAGTTGAAGTCTTTTAGCAGAACTTCAGTTGCGTTAGCATTCCCATTGACTCCCATTCATTTTGGCGTCACTTTGACAGCGAATAACTTTACATCTGAGGCGTTTAAAGACTCCGTTTGTCCATTATTTATTTCTAAAGATACATGACAATGTATAAAGGGCTCCATTACCTTCTATGTTACATTATGGCCCCGTAGAAACAGTTTTTGTAAAAAATAGGCTAACGATTGTCTCAATCGAGTTCTAATGGGGTCGCTGTGTCCATTTCTTTTACTGTCTATGGTTAATGACTTGTGTTTGTCGCCATGTCGTTGAAACGCTGTTATTTTCATCTCGGAGTCCAATCATCTTTGTTAGGGCTTCCCAGAGACGCTGTACTTGGAGATTAATGGTTACAATTTATGTTTAACTCGGTTCCCGAAAATTATAATCCACATGTAAAACAATGTGCAGCTCATTTTGCTGAGGACAACTTCCTCAATCTCAATCAGTTTAATGCCGGATTCGCACAAAGATTATTCCTGAAAGATGGAGCAGTTCCCTCTTTGTCTGGAGAAGGCGTTGTTTATGGACCACAACCGGTAAATGTATTTTATTATTTAAGTTGGTGCGTTTAACAGTTTCTGTAACCTACTACACAAATGGCAACGCTGTTTAGCTTTGTTAACTAGATGTTAGGGCTGTGCAAAAAAATCGAAGGCTATTTTCATGCGCATCTCGTCAGTAAAAACGCTCCTGTGATTATAAGTACATCTCCAGCATGTGTGTTCAGATCAGGATTGCCAGGTTTTCAAAACAAATCCTGGCCACTTGCTTCTCAAAACTAGTCCAATGGTGTTTCCAGGAGGGCAGTGTGCGCTCCAGCTGCTGTCGAATCACAACACAGGAACCGCTGGCCCAATCACAACTCGTTACGTATTTCTGAAGGAGGGACTTTATAGAACAATGAAGTCATCAGCCCGTTTTTATGAAAGTGAAAACAGCGTATACAGATAGGTGAATTGTGTGAAAAATACTGTTTTTACACGCGAAACATGAACACATGTTATATTGCACACTGTAAACACAATCAAAGCTTAAAAAAACATGAAAAACGTGACCTTTAATCCTGTTGAAACAAGCTTCCATATGATCCTCTTAAAATTCATGAGAAAGGAAAACAGTAGAGAGTTCAGAAGAAGATACCAGCTCAGATCATAGTGAGATCTCAGGGCACTGTTTGAGATCTGACAGATGTGTGTGGTTTCAGGAATCATTTGCTTTGCATTTCACCTCATTGCTTTCTTGGAGACACATTTGAGAAACTAAGCAAACTTGTTTTCTTTATTCCTGTTGTTATTCCTAGCCTTTAGATTAGAATGTTTCTAAACTGATGATGATGATGATGATGGTTTCCATGCTCGTCATCTTCTCTCCCATTGGTCTTGATGTGGGTCTCTAATATATGTAGGTCTTCTTCTGTGCTTTCACTACAGACACTGTCGCCATGATGGGAAACAAAACCGCAGAGTTTGTGTTTTTCAGGCTATGAGCAGCTGTATCCATAACGTCCAGGGAGTTACCATCCATAACAAAAACACGCTTCTGAGAAGACTGGAGTGAAGAGCATGAATATTGCATGACAGTCTCTCTGCTCTTCTCTGTGTGATCTACAGCTCCACACACACTCCAGCATGTTTACAGAGAGCACAGCTTCTAGATCAAGACTTATTCATTTACATTCAGAGACCAGCATCTCAGTTAGTGCATTTTCTACAGTTTGTTTGGAAAAACTGTGCTTCTTGTTCCTCGTGGATGGAGAATGTTTCCAAACCGTTGTCCATCCCTTTATGCAGAACATTGATAATGTAAAAAAATTCTCAATTTTAATTATTATGAAATAAAATAATAATTATAAAACTATATAAGATGATAATATCATTATTTTGGATGTTTATTAATAGAAGCAAAATAATCAAGCAAAATAAAATGAGCAAGCATGCAAACAACTTTCAACATTCTTCCAGCAAAAACAAACTCTTCCGTGCAGTTAAGAGTTATGTGTGTTTTTTTAATTATGTTTTCAAAATGTTAGCACAAAAATGTTATTTATACATCTTTCGTGAAACATTTGTTTCCTGAAATCCTTTAGTTGGATGCTCGTCTAACGTTTTTTAAATGTTACTTGTTTCAGAACATTCAAAAGTAACATTCCCATAATTATTGCAAAGTTCTAAAACGGAATGTTCACTCAACATCTGCAAAACCAAGAATATAAAAATAAAAAAACCTGGATGTTTTGAATGTTTTAGCTTTATGGTAAAGTTAGCAAAAGCTTCATAAAATATAGTTTTGTTAGCTGGAACAATGACGAATGTAATATTGCTTTTATACAACAAGTTAATTTTGAGTATCTTACATTTCATACACGACATCCCGGATTATTTTGTCTCAAAATAGTTTAAAATCAAGTCTAAACAAAGACAATTGTTGTGCATTACCTTGGTGTTTTGTTCACGAAGGAATCCATGTTTTTGAGCGAATCGGTTGAGTGAATGATGCACTGACTCCAGACGTGTTATCGTGTCCTGAATGAATCGAATCGGTTGAAAAGTGGTTAAAAATGACTCTCTAATGATTGGGTTGTGATGCTGATGCAGTCTGCTGTGAGAGGTGCTCTAAGGACAGTCTGACTCAATGCAGACGCTGAATGTGTGTGTGTGAACTGTTTCTAATGAAGTTACTGCACGCTCAAAACAGCTCAGTTACCCTCTAAATACAGCCGGCTGAAGCTAGCGCTGAGTGTGTGTGTGTGTGTGTGTGTGTGTGGGAGGTTGTACTATTGCGGTTTGATTGCTCACAAATGGAAATCAGATATGCATGACTCAAATGATACTTCAGCACTACTGTCAATTGTTTTGCAATATGTCAATGGATTAAATTGATGCGGTTATTCAGAAGCACAGACTTGACGTACAGCTGCTTCCCTGCAGGCGACACCGATCTGACACTTTAATATAACTATATAGGAACGCTTTAATATTTCTCTGTGACATGAAGAATTTCTACAGGGCCACGGCAGTTTTTACCTGAAAAAAGTTGAAGTTTCTCAGTCTGATTGGTGTCAGAGGTGTATTATATTTAGTGCTTTTCATTAATACACATTTAAGTAAAGTGTTACCGAACGTTATAATGGTTTGTAATGACATTAAAAGAACAGTTCACCCCCAAAATGTGTATTTTTTGAGAAATTCACTCACCCTCAGGCCATCCAAGATGTAGATGAGTTTGTTTCTTCATCGGAATTGCATCCTCTGTAACGGATGCTCTGCAGTGAATGGGTGCCGTCAGAACGAGAGTCCAAACAGCTGATAAAAACTTCACAATAATCCACAGCACTCATTTATTGCTGTGAATTATTGTGATGTTTTTATCAACTGTTTGGACTCTCGTTCTGACGGCACCCATTCACTGCTGTGCAAGTGATGCAATGCTACATTTCTCCAAAATCTGATGAAGAAACAAACTCATCTACATCTTGGATGGCCTGAGGGTGAGTTAAATATCAGCAAATTTTAAGTCAACCATTCTTTAAGATGATTTTTGTTTAAATTAACCCTTTAACAGAGATTGATCTCAAATCAAACTCATTTGGATCCATGCACTGTAACAGCAACCTAAATCTGTTGCTATGAGACGGACTGCTTCATTAGAGGAAGCAACATTGTGTGTGTGTGTGTGTGTGTATCAAACAGAATGTTATATGTTGCATCTTAAGCCATTTTCATTATAACCGAGAGAACAGAATAACACATAAACACATTGTGCTGCGTATGGAGATGTTTCTCGCTGTGATTCATGCTGCCGCCGTCTCAGTGTCTTTTATAACCTGACACTTTTATAGCCACTTTAATTACTGTAATCAAACGCATACGTTCTTACGTACGCTCACGTTCACAAATGTTTGGAAATGCTTCAAGGGTTCAGTCGGCAAACTTGAACTCAAATCCACGACGATGAACGCTGCCAGACGAGCTGCATGAAGTGAACGGGAAATTAATCGCCTCTGTCTGACCTATAAAGAAACAGAATTAATGTAATAAAACCACATCAAACATCAGATTTAGGTGATCAGTAGCTTTAGTCTGAGGTAGAACAGTGCTGTTTTCACGATTAATGATGCTTTCGCGGATGCTGTAATAAAGAATGCTGTTGAAATCCATTTGTAATCAATAATGGTCTGCTCTAATTAATTGTGCATTTCAGAGTTCCTATGGAAATATTTCCATGCAGTTTTAATGCCAAAACATATTTTTTTACCTTCATTATTTGCCCACATAAGCACAAATGTGGTGTAAAAAAAAAAATAAAATAATATATATATATATATATATATATATATATATATATATATATATATATACAGTATTGTTCAAAATAATAGCAGTACAATGTGACTAACCAGAATAATCAAGGTTTTTAGTATATTTTTTATTGCTACGTGGCAAACAAGTTACCAGTAGGTTCAGTAGATTCTCAGAAAACAAATGAGACCCAGCATTCATGATATGCACGCTCTTAAGGCTGTGCAATTGGGCAATTAGTTGAAAGGGGTGTGTTCAAAAAAATAGCAGTGTCTACCTTTGACTGTACAAACTCAAAACTATTTTGTACAAACATTTTTTTTTTCTGGGATTTAGCAATCCTGTGAATCACTAAACTAATATTTAGTTGTATGACCACAGTTTTTCAAAACTGCTTGACATCTGTGTGGCATGGAGTCAACCAACTTGTGGCACCTCTCAGCTGTTATTCCACTCCATGATTCTTTAACAACATTCCACAATTCATTCACATTTCTTGGTTTTGCTTCAGAAACAGCATTTTTGATATCACCCCACAAGTTCTCAATTGGATTAAGGTCTGGAGGTTGGGCTGGCCACTCCATAACATTAATTTTGTTGGTTTGGAACCAAGACTTTGCCCGTTTACTAGTGTGTTTTGGGTCATTGTCTTGTTGAAACAACCATTTCAAGGGCATGTCCTCTTCAGCATAGGGCAACATGACCTTTTCAAGTATTTTAACATATGCAAACTGATCCATGATCCCTGGTATGCGATAAATAGGCCCAACACCATAGTAGGAGAAACATGCCCATATCATGATGCTTGCACCTCCATGCTTCACTGTCTTCACTGTGTACTGTGGCTTGAATTCAGAGTTTGGGGGTCGTCTCACAAACTGCCTGTGGCCCTTGGACCCAAAAAGAACAATTTTACTCTCATCAGTCCACAAAATGTTCCTCCATTTCTCTTTAGGCCAGTTGATGTGTTCTTTGGCAAATTGTAACCTCTTCTGCACATGCCTTTTTTTTAACAGAGGGACTTTGCGGGGGATTCTTGAAAATAGATTCGCTTCACACAGACGTCTTCTAACTGTCACAGTACTTACAGGTAACTCCAGACTGTCTTTGATCATCCTGGAGGTGATCATTGGCTGAGCCTTTGCCATTCTGGTTATTCTTCTATCCATTTTGATGGTTGTCTTCCATTTTCTTCCACGTCTCTCTGGTTTTGCTCTCCATTTTAAGGCATTGGAGATCATTTTAGCTGAACAGCCTATCATTTTTTGCACCTCTTTATAGGTTTTCCCCTCTCTAATCAACTTTTTAATCAAAGTACGCTCTTCTTCTGAACAATGTCTTGAACGACCCATTTTCCTCAGCTTTCAAATGCATGTTCAACAAGTGTTGGCTTCATCCTTAAATAGGGGCCACCTGATTCACACCTGTTTCTTCACAAAATTGATGACCTCAGTGATTGAATGCCACACTGCTATTTTTTTGAACACACCCCTTTCAACTAATTCAACTAATTGCCCAATTGCACAGCCTTAAGAGCGTGCATATCATGAATGCTGGGTCTCATTTGTTTTCTGAGAATCTACTGAACCTACTGGTAACTTGTTTGCAACGTAGCAATAAAAAAATATACGAAAAACCTTGATTATTCTGGTTAGTCACATTGTACTGCTATTATTTTGAACAATACTGTATATATATATATATATATATATATATATATATATATATATATATATATATATATATATATATATATATATAAATTAAGATTAAATAAAAAAATATTAAATAAAGTTCGATTTAAATAATTAAATACAAAAAAGTATACAATAAATAAATATATTTGATGACAAATAATAAATTTGAGTTGAATAAATTGATTAACATAATTAGATTAAAATAAATATCCTGATTAAAATAAAAATATATTAAATAAAAGCATAACGCTTTGTTAAATAATATATGTATATAAACTTTTGATTCAAATAAATCAATAATTCAAGTAATACAAATGTAATAAATAAATATATGTGATTAAAATAATACATTTTATTTACATATATTGATACAAAATAAAGATAATAATGTAATAGAACCTAAATATTTCCTAATAATATTTTAATACATTTTTTAATACATATTTTAATACAATTAATGGGGACTTTATACATAAAAAATGTATAGCTGCCTTTTACATTTGAAGATGAGTCCCTTGCATGAGAATGATCATATTATATTGAATGATCATATTTTGGGGTCAGTATATAAACCCCTGGTCTAGTGTTCAACAGTGATTATGGCCAGTGAGGCGATGATTTTAGATGTATTTTTCACCAAATCAGCATTTTAGAAGGATTTCTGAAGGATTACGCGACAATGAAAACTGAAGGAGTAATGATGCTGAAAAAACTGCTTTGAATCACATGAAAAAATTATATTTTACAATCTATTGAAATAGAAAACAGTTATTTGAAATGTTAATAATATTTCATAATTTTGCTGCTTTTTATAGCTTTCTGATCAAATTAATGCAGCCTTGGTGAACAGAAGAGACTCATTTCAAAGACATTAAAAATTGGAGGTAATCCAAACTTTTAACCTAGATATTTTAGATTATGGCTGGATACCATCTGAATTTAGTGTAAAAAAAGAAGACAAAAATGCAATATTAAGAAACAAACAAAGATCCTAACCTGTGCAAATTGATTCATAAACAACTGATTCTTACGAGCGGTTCTTTTAAGGAATCATTCTAAAAGACTCATGAGTTATTGCTTTGAATCATTCTAATGAATCACTAACTGGATTATTCAATGTGGCTTGTGAATAAATCTGCAAAAACAGGTTGCTGTAGACTGGAAAAAGGCTTTAAATTGTTTGTCAAATGAATCAGCTTTAACAATTGGCCAAATGAATGCATACGTTGGATTCACAGCATCCACATCAATATCTAACACAAAGATGCATCCGCTTTCTTCTCATTTACCGTAGCCTGCCATCTTCAGCCTGATTTAAGCTGCTCAGTGTATTTGTTCAATGACCCAGGAGGGAGATATTACATCATTTGTAGTTCTGGCGACAGCGGGATCTTCGACCAGCCGACAGGAGCGTGTCTAATCATAACTCGAGAGTTTCTGCAAGCATTTCTCTTTTCACAGTCATGGAGAATCCAGCACTAAGTAGCATTTTAGATCCGATCTGAAAGCAATCACCCAGAGAGATGGATGCTGAATAGCAGCTTCAGGCTAAAGACGCTCGATTAGATGAGCAGCAGAGCGAGAATCTCCTCCAGACACGCACCAAGTCTGAGAAATGAATAGCCATTGTATTTAATAGTTTGGGTTCTGTTGTTAATGCGGTCGTGGTCTAATGGTTAGAGAATCGGACACAGAAAAAAAACAGTGTTTGTGTTCACAGCATGAGACTTGATGCTTGTTCTTGTCTCGTATTCTGGGATTTGGAAATGGGTCATTCTACGGAAATGTCCATTTTTCTGTCCCCAGCCTTTACAGAAATATTACACTTGAAAAACACTTTAGGTTTACAATTTTTTTATATTTAAAAATGAAACAATATGTTATTTGAACAATTACACTTTCTTGAGCCATCAATGTGGCAATATTTGATTTTTATTAATTAATTAGAATTCCAAGCACTACAGAAGTGCTCGTCCCCACAGTCATGTACAGAGGGAAAATGCTTTATTTTGAGGTCAAAAACAGTGTTTTCTTCCATTTAAAATACAACCATGTGACCATAACTATAAAATATATGATGTAAATTACATTAAAAAACAAAATGCTAAATAAATATTATAAAATATATAATGAAAGTAGTGGTCCCCTGGAGTTGTGTCACTGGTGTTACCGTTTAACAAAAAAGCTCTTATTTTGAAATAACAATCACGCTGATGACATCACTCGACTTTCTTCTTCCAATTTTCTGGAGATCTATGAAGAGAAGCCCATGGTAAGTCCACTGTCTCTTTTCAATTATCAGAAATCTTCTCATTTATCTCATGATTTCATATGAAGCTTTTAGTTGAAGTCACTGGTATGACCTCTTTTATTGTTTGGGCATTGTAAAAAACTAGAATACAAATGGATTAAACTACTTAATTTAGTGAGTACACCATGATTGACAACATGTGGTTTGATACCTTGCAGCAGCCATTTTGTAAAATGCAGTTTTCATGAAAATTGTCACTGGTGTTACTGTCACTGGTGTCACCTTCCTTATGGGTAACACCAGTGAAGATCAGTAACACCAGTGACTCCCTTTTATAGATAAACTTTGTTCAAAGCTATTCATTTAGTTATTTTGCATAAAATAGCACTAAAATTATGATTCTAACTTTTCTTTGTCATTGTTAATCCTCCTTTGGTCATGTATTTCTAAATTGAAGGTATGGCTAAACTGAGTGCAGCTGAGAAACAGCGACTATACAGAAAGCGTAGGGATGCTGATCCTGAACGCAGAGCAGAGTATTTGAAGAAAAAGAAACAGAGCTATGTCCGTGACATTGACACACAAAAAAGAAAGAGAGTAAGTAATTTGGGTGAAAGGGAGAAGAGATATAAGCGAAAGGCATGGAGGGCCCGTCAGCAAAGATGCAGGCAAAGAGTCAGAGCAGGAGCATTGACAAAAAATCTCATTCTGTATGATTTATATGCATTTTGAAAAATAGGGACAAGGGTTATGTCCTCATAAGTCACCCTCTCCTTGTAATACCTGTGTCATACCCATGTCATTATACAGAGTTGTGTCCTGATATGATACAGAAACAAGAGCACTCTCTCTCGCTCACTCTCACACACACACACTCTCTCTATCTCTCACACACACACTCAAGCTAGGGTTAAATGAGTGAGAACTTTTTTTCAAGAAAATATTTTGCTTTACAGACAACTACAACAAGGGAGGAGACAACGTAGGAGAGATGCACAAAGGAAACGGAAATAGAGAAACTGAAAGACAAGATCATCAGTTAGAAACAAAGATATGAAATGGTGAAGAAATGAAGTTAAAATGTTAAGTTAAAATGTTGTCTATGATATTTTTCTAACTCTGATTTCAGTTCTTATGAAATGAGTCATATATGTTATGTATGTCACTGGTGATTTGTTGTGTCACTGGTGTTACTGTTTTTTTTTCTTTCACATTAAATAAAATCTGTCATATGTGGCATAATGATCATTTTAAATTCATTGAATTCTGCTGCACTTAAGAGTTAAGCTTTAAATGATTTTTATTATTGCTTGTTTAAAACCTTTTTTTTTCAAATATTTTCATTGTTATAGCAAATACATGGTTGTGCAATTGAACTAACATCATTCAGTCACATTTTTAACAAACCTGATTAAAATAAATTAAACATAATCACCGTATTAGTTAGATCATCATTAATTTTCTGTACCTCTGACTGCATGTGCTGAAAAAAAAATGTAAAAATATTTCATAATCACCTTTAATATCGCTAAAGAAGTAAGGTAACACCAGTGACAAAAAAATGGTGTATGCGGTCTTTAAATACATGCACACAAAAAATAAAAAATCATTAAGCTGTAATTTATGTGTACTCATAAAGTCAAAGGGTAATCTAATAATGTGGTCTAAGTTTAAATGTTAGAAAAAGAAATAAATTTTAAGAGATCTTGCCATACCAAATGTGGACGTTTCTGTAGAATGACCCAAATGTCAGGGGTAATACTGGGTATTGGGACAGCTCTGTCTGTGAGACTTTCACATCACATGTGATGCTGCTGAATTATCCCTGATGTGAGGCGCTTCGTGCATGTGCATGAGAATAAAGACAGTTGGACATGCTCATATTCATGAAATATGATTTAAATATGATGCTGACACTGGAAACACACTTTTACGTTGCTCAGGGTTTCTTGCAACTTTATCTGCCGTGCCACATGCAAAAGTCATAGTCCAGTTTTTATTTTAGACATTTAAAAAACAGCTTTTGCAGCTTTATGGCTGCTCTGAAAGATTCAGTTACAGTAGTAATTATTTAGACTGACTGATTCTTTAGAATGACTCTCAAAGAGTCATTCTTATGACTCTTTTTTTTAATGATTCCGTAAAAGAACCGCTCATAAGAATCATTTGTTTATGAATCAGTCTACACAGATTTTTTGTTTTATCTATTTAAACTCAATTCAGACGGTAAACTGTCATAAGTTTCCTCACCAAGGCTGTATTTATTTAATAATAAAAGGCAGTAAAGCAGTAATTTTTATTCGTAGGCTTCTGTATGTTTCACCAAATCAGCATTGAATGATTTCTGAAAGAGTATGTGACGATGAAAACTGAAGGAGTAATGATGCTGTAAAAACAGCTTTGAATCGCATGAAAAAATTATGTTTTATAATGTATTGAAATAGAAAATGGTTATTTGAAATGTTAATAATATTTCATAATTTTGCTGTTTTTAATAGCTTTCTGATCAAATTAATGCAGCCTTGGCGAGCAGAAGAGACTCATTTCAAAGAAATTAAAAATGTGAGATAATCCAAACTTTTAACATAAATATTTTAGATTATGGCTGGATACCGTCTGAATTGTGTGTAAAAAAGAAGACAAAATTGCAATATAAAGAAAGAAACAAACAAACAAAGATCCTAACCTGTGCAAATTGATTCACAAACAAATGATTCTTACGAGCGGTTCTTTTAAGGAATCATTCAAAAAGACTCATGAGTTATTGCTTTGAATCATTCTAATGAATCACTAACTGAATTATTCAATGTGGCTACGGCTAGTGAATAAATCGGCAAAAACAGGTTGTTGTAGACTGGAAAAGGCTTGAAATTGCTATTAACAATTGGCCAAAATAAGGAGGTTTTGGATCCTTTGTGCACCATTTTGATTTTAAAATGCATTGCTTTTGCAACAGAGCTCAAATCATCCTGTTGAAGAAAAGAGTATATCTCAGTTCTGCTCTCTGTCAAAATGAGAGAGTGTTTTATAAGAGCCAAGACTGAGACTGAAACTTTCATGAAGCTTCTTAAATACTTTAACTGGCTTTTTTCATTTTCAGACCGCGAATGTGTGTTCGTCGTTTCCGGCAGAATTCCTGAGCAGACGTCTGCGAGATCTTTACACGAGAGCATCTGCATCCATCACACACGCCGCTGTCTGCTTTCTGACACTGCATGAAAACTAAACCAGCTGTTTCTGCAGATGGAAGTAAAGTGGCTTTAGAGATGATTCTTCTATCTGCTTTTGGCATCAAATGGACTGATGTATCGCCAGACCAGTATTTGCTCATTCTGAGATTATCAGAGTTGGTTTTGCTCATTTGGACGATTAATAAAAGCGTTTCTTGTGTCAGATCCGGGAGCTTTGAAATATGATGCAGACATGTAGGTGTAAAACCATTAGTTTAGTTCTGGTATTTGGGGCTTTTGAAGAGTTTCTGCCGTGATCTTGAGTGTTTGAGGTTAAGGGCGTTTATTGTGGACGGATGTGAAATGTGGCAGAGGATGAAGAGAGTGATGTCACTGTCTGATGATAGATTGATCTGAATGGGGCTCACATTCGATGAGGTCAGACTCAAAGGTGCGTCATTTACTGACACGTCATTTGTAAAGGCAGCTCTGACGAATTGCACGTCCGTCTTTAACACACACACATTTATCAGTTCTGAAGGGTTTATGATGAGAAGCATTAAGAGAAAATAGTGCCAGTGAAAATAGCATCACTCACGGCCTCAACGATCAACCTCAACAACCTGAGTCTGAAAATAACTTCAGGTTGAGAAAATACTTTCAGACATAGATGTATCAAATATGCATCAATTTAATTTCTTTATGCATCAATTTTATTTTATTTTTATTTTATTTTATTTTATTTTATTTTATCATTAATTGATCCAATTAGAATTTTGGCATTTTTCCTTTCATATTTTATTTACGTGTTTATTTTATTTTATTTTATTTTGTGTCTATACATCAAATTCTGTAATGGATCCAATTTTAGTTGACTACAACTAAACTTTTTACAATTTTATTTTATTTTTATTTATTTTATCTGTGCATCAAATTCTTTTATGGATGCAGTTTTAGTTGACCACAAATATCATAATTTTTTGTTTTGTTTTAACTTTTGCAGTTTGTCCATCACATTTTATTTTCCGTCATATTTGATCGAATTTTTTATTATTTAAAATGTTTATATTGTCTCTATAAATCAAATTCTTTTATGGGTCAAATTTTAATTGACTACAAATATAATCCTTTTTTTTCATCATCATTTTGTCATTTTTTTTCTCTTTTATATTTTCTGTTCATCATACTCTTGAGTTATGACTTTGTCGACAAATCGAATTTGTGTGTGTGTGTTTTTTTTGTGAATTGAGTCATGCATCACTATTGCTGGGACTTATAGTTTCCCTAGAAAATGCAAAACCGTTACATTTTGCATAGGTTTTATCTCTTGTTGTTTTAACAGGGAGTCTGATTGTCTCTGCTGTTGCTCGTGCACACAGCTCTGGGAGGATGGAGTGTGTCAGGCTTCATTAGGGAGATAGAGAGAGCCCAGAAAACACACCTCCACACCCCTGAGAGAGGAACAAAGCACTGGACGATGACACGAGGGTCAGCAGTTTGTCTGCTTTCTCAGCACGTAGAGCCATGACTAATCCTATTAATGCATGTGAGATAAAACACGCAACACACACTTCATCAGTTTTAATCTCAGATAACACAGTTTTTGGGTTTGCATGCATGACCTTGTTTACATCATACATTTTAAGCATTACATTTTTTATGCTTTGTGCAAAAGTTACATCTTCTTCTGTTTACTTATCAAATTTCTCTTCATATGTGAAACGATAAGAAGTCATTTTTGCAGTTGCAATATTTACAAAAAGAAATATTCTTGACGACAGTGATGTGCGTGAACGTCGGAGGCTGGTGGAAGAGATTACGCTGCTTGAGGAGAATATTCGATAAGCAGATGGCAGAATCAGTGATAAATAAACACACTCGTCATGCAGTGATACACACACACCTGTCTACACACACACACACACACACAGTCAGAAAATAGCAGATGGTTAATGCTGGTGTTCAGAATGTCGGCTGAGTTCCCACACGGATAGCAGCATTGAACCCCATTCGTTTGGAAGATGGAAGAAATGAAGGAAGAACTTCTTTAAATGCGAGAGGAGATGAGTGTGAGGTGTTTCTGTGTGTGTGTGTGTGTGTGTGTGTGTGGTCTCTGAATGACCTGTTTTCCGATATGTCCGTCAGGTCCAAGTCATCTGTCTCACTGACAGCCTGCGAGACTATTTCAGTCCTCACAGATCTATCGCGGCTCAAAGGCACACGGGTGACTTTCAGTCTGATTGCGTGTCAAAGCATCCGAGGCCTTTCTGCTTGTACCTGCATTTGTACATTTGGGGGCGAAAAGCCTGTAAAATGTCTCGGGTGCTGCAATAAATGGTGTCTGAAAATGACAGAGCTTATATTTACAGCCCTCCAGATCAGTTCTCAGTTATGCGTTTATGTATCAAGTTCAGATGTTTCTCAGAAATTTCTAAAATAGTCTTAATAATCGATAGCTGGCTGTCATCCAGTAGGGTTATAAAATGAATGCGGTGCAGCTCAGATCATTTGAGGTCATGTAGAGTTTTCATTACTGACTTATTAAATCTGGGTAAAGTCAGAGACACCGATATCTCGTCTGAAACGCTACAGGAAACCTTCCAGCAACCACAAAGCAACGTTCTAGCAACATGATGTTGACACTTTTGCATTTTCTTCATGAAATTTAAAAATCAATTCTTGTTAATGCTTTATCACTCTAG